>NC_051315.1:4928443-5228443 GCF_015220235.1 Choloepus didactylus
TCCCTTGCAATTTTTCCACAGTTCACTGCTGCCCTGTCCTGTATTCCTGGGGGTTATTTTTGGAATTTTTTCTTCTCCTAACTTGATTCTTTCTGGATTTTGTTTTGCCTGTGTATATTTTAATTTTAAAACTTTTACTTTGAAATACTTTCAAACTTGCAATTTAACTTGTGAGTTAAGGATGTTGAGATGGAGAGATTATCTTGGATTACCCAGGTGGTTCCTAAATGTAATCCTAAATCCCTTATAAGGAAGAGGCAGGGGGAGACTTGTAGAAGAGAGGGGCAATGGGAGGACCCCACAGAGGGGGCCCTGGAAGATGAAACACCGTGGAGGATGGAGCCGCGGGCAGAGAAGCACCAGTGGCCACCACATTCTGAAAAAGGCATGGAATACAGCTCTAAATGCTGGAGAACGGATTCCAGCCTTGGAGCCTCTGGAGGGAGCACAGCCCTGCCAACGCCATGGTTTAAGCCCAGTAAAACTGATTTCCTACTTCCAGACTGCAGGGCCGTGAGAAAATAAACGTGTGTTGGCTTAAACCCCCAAGTCCGTGTAATTTGCTAGAGCAGCCATAGGAAACGAAGACACTCATCGCAGGCAAAGAACTCAGCGCCTCAGTGAACCACCTCCTGATGGAAAAATGCCCCCTGTGGCTGCCATCCCATTCTCCCAGTTCTGTCTTTTGGGGTCACAGAGAACTTTTATTTTTATTTTTATTTATGTTTTTGCCCACAGGAGAGTCTGGGAGATGTCATTGGATTCCATTCAACAGTAATTTATCAAATGCCACCTATGTGCCAGGAACTCTGCTAGGGGATGACAGATGTCTTCATAGATGGCAATGAGCAGGGCTTGGAGATCACATTTTCTAAGCTCCTCCTTACCCCTGAAGGAGACATGTCTGGTGACTGCCCCTGCTGACTTCAGACACAGCTCAGGGCAGTCTCAGGCGAGCCCAAACACTCCTTCCGAACCATACGTCCCTCCTCTTCCCCAAGGCCTTGGGAGTATCTCAGGATTGAGCAAGTGTCCAGAGGAAGGGATCACTGCCATGGAGGCAGCACACAGTGGGGACAAGAGCCCGTGTCTCCAGGGGACATTTCTGGGGGACTTCTTACATGCTTCTCAGGGTCTCCAGTAGAATCCTCTCTGCAGCACTTAGCAGCCACCCGAATCACAAACCTCACACCACCTTTTCCTCCTCCTGCATCTCCTTCCCCCTTCTCCATCACTCCTGCTTCCTGGGATCACCTCCTGGACAAACCACATGTGCCCAAGCCTGCCCCAGGCTCTGCTTTCAGGGAACCCATCAGGGGATGTAAGCTGGGGGCTGCATAACCTCCACCCACCAAGCCCTCCTTCCCTCGTAGGGATGGCCCGTGCACCTGCCTTCCAGGCCTGCCCTCATCACAGGGCCTCTTCTGAGCAGCTCAGCCCTGAGCACCTGCCCCATCTGACAGTGAAAGCATCTGTCTGCAACATTCTTGAAACTATCACATACGGCATGTCATCACCAGAAGAGCAGTCAGTCACAGCTTATTTCTGTGTTATTTATGATTTTACGCATCTGTCCTTTGCACACACTCATTGTAGAAAAGAATTCATATTAACAATGTGATCATGGGAGCTGAGCCCATAGTCTCATCAGGAAGGGGGAGCTACCAAAACCACCTGGCAGAACTGTAGTGTGTTACAGCAGTGCAATATGCCCCATCAAGGATGCAGCCAGCTCTAATGCAAGCAAAAAAAAAAAAAATCAACTCACACTGGTCTAAACCCCCAGTGGATTTGTGCATTACCTCACCCACCGAGGTCTGGTGCAGCTTGCTCAGGCCTTCCTCTGCCGTCCCCCTCATTGAGGTCTTCCTCCAGGTGTCAGTGACTTCCTCAGGCTGGCTGCCCTCATTCTGCAGAGTGGTTGACCCCAGCCAAGGCAGCAAAGGGCAGGCTGCCTCGTTCTCACTGTCTTGGTTTGCCAGGGCTGCTATGATGGACACCATACACTTGCTGGTTGGCTAATCCAACAGGAATTTATTGGTTAATGGTTTCAGAAGCTAGAAGTCCAACATCAAGATGTTGACAGGCTATACTTTCCCTCTTCTAGTGCTGGCTTGCTGAATCCTTGGGGGTCCTTGCCTTGCTTCTCTGCCTCTGCACATGGAACTCTCTCTCTTCTTATGTCTGCACTTCTGGTTTCCACTGACTTCTGGCTTCTTGCTCCTCTGACTGCATGTGAATTCCTTCTTAACGAGGCCTCCAGTAATGTTAAAACCCACCCTCATTCAGTTTGGCCGTATCAAAATAGTATCTTAGAAATAAAATCCTAACTCACAAATAAGTCCACACTTTAACTGATAATATATCTTCAAAGGGTCATGTATAAGAGTGGTTCACACTCACAGGAATATGGATTAGATGAAGACTATGTCTTCTATTGGGGTACCTAATTCAATTTACCACGTTGCCCAAGGAGGGAAAGTACCACCTCCCCATGCAACTACCATACAGATGTCCTGGGCTTCACTCTTGTTGGGCCCCCTGAACCAAGCCCTGGGCTTTAGAGATGCCATATGCCCACTGGCCTGGCTCCGGGGCATTGGCCCAACCATGAGGCAAAGGCCTTTGGGCACCCAGCTCCCTGGGTGTGGGGATGTGGTTTGATTTCTTCCAACATTGCCTAGTTACAGTACAGGACTTGGAGTGGTTCCTCAAGGGAAAATCTGGGAGCATGGAAAGGGAAGAAGGTAAACAGTCGGTAAAAACCACAGATGTCCACAGTCTATTAACTTAAAAGACTTGCTTAAAGATATTTTATGTTTCAATTATAATAGAATGATAATGGAAGTGGTGGACATTTCCCTAAGATATTGTAAAATCAAAAGTGCCCTGGGTTAGTCAAGCTATAAATTGTAGAGAAAGGACAGTCAAGGGTAGATGATTTGGAAGCACCACAGAGAGTGATGGTTACAGATGGCAGGTTGTGGTCTGTTTGTTTGTTTTAATATGTTATATCCCAAGAACTGAGCTCAACTGCCAATTGCATAGCTGTATAGATGGCTAGACAGGGGCCCAGAGAAAGTCCAAGATGATAAAGAGGTTAACAATTGCCACCGTCTTATTAAAATTCAATGTCTGTCTCCAGGAGGGCAAGAATCACACCTCTCTTGATAACAGCTGCAACCCCAGCTCCTAAGGTAAGGCCTGGTTCAGTACATGATTGAAAGATGGTTGAGTGGATGGGCTGGAGAACAACTGCAAGCAGTGACTCAATAGCCCTATTTGAAGTGGGGCAGGGACGGTTTTCCATGCAGGAATCCAAGCTGATTGTCTACTCTGGGTGTGGTCACATGACCTCGTTTAATCCTACATCAGAGGACCTCACTGGGCACATTTCCAAGCACAGAGACTGAGGTCCTGAAAGGCTTTGAACAGCTCCCCCAGGCTGCACACTCTGAAAAATGGAGCCAGGGTCAACCTGGGGTCTCAAGTCCAAATCATGGGATCTTTCTGTTGCTACTGGATGCGCTTGAGAGAGGGTAAGGGAAAAATCAATAAAGAGCTATTAACATGAGTCTCTCTTGTCTGTTTAAAAGTAGCTTTTTTTTTTTCAGTTGATTTTACTGGGATAATTATGGATTCACATGCAGTCATAAGAAATAATACAGAAGGATTCTACTTTACCCCATTTCCCTAATGGTAACATTTTGCAGAAATATACCACAATATCACAACAAGAGTATTGACACTGATACAATCTACCAATTTTATTCAGATTTCTGAGTTTTACTTGTAACCATTTGTGTGTGTGCATGTATGTAGGTCTATTCAATTTTATCACATGCATAGGTTCATGTATCCACTACCACAGTCAAGACACTAAACAGTTCCATTCCAAAGGATCCGACCCACTGCCCTTTTAAAACCACACCCACTCACCTTCTGCCTCCACCACCATTCCTAACTTCTGGAAACCACTAATCTGTTCTCCATGTCCATAATTATGCCATTACAGAATGTTTTATAAAGAAAATTATACAGCACATAACCTATTAGGGTTGGCTTTTTTATCACTCAAAATAATTCCCTGGAGACTCATTTGTTGCATATATCAAGTCTGTTCCTTTTCATTGCTGAGTAGTATTCCACCATATGTATGTACCATCTTATGTATGTGAATAGCTTGTCACTCATTCACATGCTGAAGGACATCTGGGCTGATTTCAGGTTTTGGTTTGCTATGACATTTGTGTACAGGAGCACATAAGTATTTGCTTCTCTGGGATAAACCCAGGGGCAAAACTACTGGGTCATATGGTACTGTGTATATTAAAAAAATCTGCCAACATGTTTTCCAGAGTGACTGCAGCAATTCACATTCAGTTTCTCTGAATCCTCGCAAACATTTGATGTTATCACTGTTTTTCTTTTAGCCGTTCTGACACATGTATAATATTCCATTGTGATTGCTGTTTGCATTTCTCTGATGACTATTGATGTTGAATATCTTGATCTATTTATTCATTGTCTGTATATACTCTTTCATAAATGTTTGTTCCTGTCTTTTGTCCATTTTTTAATTAGCTTTTTTTTTCTACTGCTGAATTTTGAGAGCTCTTTATATTGTTTTAGATATTAATCCTTTGTTGGATATGGGATTTGCAAATATTTTCCCCAAGTATGTAATTTGTCACTTCATCCTCTTCACATGGAGTTTAGCAGAGCAAAACATCTTTTTTATTTTAATGAAGTACAGTTCACCTTTTTTCTTTTTTTGGTTTCAAGTCTAAGAACTCTTTGCCTACCCTAGATCCTAAAGATTTCTTCCTAAGTTTTTTTTTAACAGTCTATAGTTTTACATTTTACATTAAAGCCCATGATCATTTTTGAGTTAATTTTGCATAAGACGTGAGGCATCAGGCAAGATACATATTTTTCCCTAAAGGTGTTCAATTTCCCTAACACCATTTGCTGAAAAGTTATCCTTGCCTCTGTTGTATTGCTTTTGCATCTTGTCAACAATCAGAGGAGCATATGTGTGTGGGTCTATTTGTGGGTTTTCTATTCTGCTGCATTGATTTATCTGTCCCTCCCATCACCAGTAGCACACTGTCTTGATTACCCCAGCCTCGATATTGCTGAGAGTGATTCCTCCCACTTTCTCTTCTCTGTCAGGATAGCTTTAGCTGTTAAGACCTGTAGGTTTCCAAATAAATATAGACAAGTTTGTCTTTCTCTACAAAAATCCTTGCTGAGATTTTGATAGGAACTGCATTAAACTTATAGATCAATCTGGAAAGAATTAGTGCCTTCACTATGTTAAGTCTTCAAACTCATGAACACATTATGTTTCTACATTTATTTAGGACTTCTTTGCTTTCTTCATCAGCATTTTGTGACTTTCAGCATACAGATCACATACATGTTTTGTTATGGGCATGCCTAAGTTTTTCATTTTCTTTAGAGCAATTGTACATGGTATTGTGTATTTAATTTCAGTTTCAACATTTTCATTGTTAGCATATAGAAATGTGATTAATTTTGTGTGTTTTTCGTATGTATACTGCAAACTTTCTGAACTCACTTACTCTGATAGGTTTATTTTTGGAAAATCTTTGGGATAACCTGGGTAGATAATCATGTCATCTACAAGTACAGAAGAGTTCTATTCTTTCTTTCCAATCTTTATGCTTTTTTTTCTCTTTCCTGCCTGAGGAGGATAGAACTTCCAGTATTATCTTGATTAACAGTTGGTGATGCAGCCGTCTTTACCATGTTCCTGATTTTACAGGGAAAGCATTCAGTCTTTTACCATGAGGTATGATGGTAGCTATTAGGTCTTTATAAATGTTCATTATGAAGCTGAGGATGTTCCTTTCTCTTCCAAGATTTCTGAGAGCTTTTAACCTAAATGGGTGCTAGGTTTTGTCAAATGCTTTTTCTGCCTCAACTGATACACTCATATGATATTTCTTTTTTAGCTTTATGATATAGTGAGTGGCATTGACTGATTTTTAAATGGACAACAGTTTTGCATATCTTAAATAAATCCCACCTGTCATAATGTGCAATTCTTTTTATACATTGTTGTATTTGATTTGCTAGCATTTTGTTGAGGATTTTTGTATCTAAATTCATGTGAAAAATTGACCTGAATTTATACTGTTTTGTGTGGTTTTGGCATCATAGTAATACTAGCATCATAAAATGAATTTCCAAGTGTTCTTTCCTCTTGGATTTTCTGGAAGGCATTTTGTAAAATTAGAGTTAATTCTTCTTCAAATATTGGGTAGAATTCTCCAGTGAAACTAACTGGGCCTGAGATTTCTTTTTTGGAAGACTTTGAATTACAAAATCAGTTTATTTAATGGTTATCAGACAATTCAGATTTTCTGTATCATCTCAGTTTAGTTTTTAGCAGCTTGTGTTTTTTTAGGAAACGGCCCATTTCTTCTAAGTGGCTGAATTTATAGCATAAAATTGTTCATAGTACTACTTTAATATCTGTTTAATGCTTGCAGGATTTATAGCAATATGACCTATTTCATTTCTGACATGTGTGATTTATGTCTTCTTTTTATTTATGTCAGTCTTACTATTGGTTTATACTTTTTATTAATCTTTTCTCAGAGAGCTAGTCTTTTTATTTATTTTCTCTATTTTCCTATTTTCCATTTCATTTATTCTTTTGCTTGTATCTTTATTATTTCCTTTATTCTGCTTGCTCTGGGTTTATTTATTCTTCTTTATTTATTTTTTTTTTGGGGGGGGAGGTAGGAAATTAGATTAAAGCTTTGAGATTGTTTTCATTTGTCTTCAGTTTTGAATAGTTTAATTATTTTGTGCCCTGGTGTGAATTTCTTTGGATGTATGCTACTTGGGGTTCACTCAGCTTCTTGGATGTGTGGGTTTAAATATTCAGAAGTTTTCAAACATTTTTTCTTCAAATACTCTTCAGCTCAATCTGTCTACCCTTCTTCTGGGACTCCAACTAAATGAATGTTAAATCTTTTGTTATTGTCCCATAGGTCCCCGAGGCTATGCTTAATTTTTTTTTTTTTTTCAGTTCTAGTATCTATGTGTTACTCAAGTGGGTGATTTCTTTTGATCTGGTCTCAAGTTCACTGATTCTCTCCTGTGTCATTGCCACTCTACTATTGAGCCCATCCAGTGGTTTTTTACTTCTATTATGGTAATTTTCAGTTCTATCATTTCCATTTGGTTCTTTTTTGTAGCTTCCATTTCTTTGCTGAAATTGTCTATATTTTTACATGTTTTAAGACAATCTGTAATTGCTTGTTGAAGCATGTTTTAATGATTCCTTTCCAGTCCTTAACAGATAAGTCCAACGCCTGATCCATCTTGCTGATGGAGTGAGTTGATTGTCCTTTCTTATTCAAGTTGTGATTTCCTTGGTCTTGGTGAAGTGGGTGATTTTTCATTGTATCCTGGGCATGTTTTTCCAATTATGTTAGGAGACTCTGGTTCCTATTAACTCGTTTATTTTAGAAGGGAGTTGTTGAGTTTACCGTGCAAATCTTGTCCTATGTTTGTGAGCTGTGGTTTCAATGGCAGTTTAATGTTCAGAAGCTTTGCAGTGCTAGTTTATCTGTTGCTGTTGGGAGCAGGGGGTGCCCACTGGCCCCTGCTGCTACAGCCTGAGAGGGGCATAACGGGTTTCCCTGGGTTGGGGGACTTGTGACTCTAGGTGGGGAGAAGTTAGTGCCCCATGCCTGCCCTGATACTTCTGGACAGGGGTGGGGTTTTCCAGGCCTCCCACTTGCAATAGTGGGTACCTCCTACAGGTTGCAATGCCTGCCCTGTGCCACTTAGTGGGGTAGCGAGCCTCAAGGTCTCTAGACTGTGGGCCCAGCAAGATGAAAGAAGCATCTCAGGCTGGGCTGCTGGCTGTGGCTGGTCCCCCTTTCTGGCACCAGTCTCTTACACAGAGAGCATCCCAGGCTCAGCAGGAAAGGAACGCACTCCCCTGGCTGCCTGCTGTCATGGGGCCTCCGGATCCATCTTCCTCGCTGGTGCTGCCAAGCTAAGCAGGACGGCCATTAGACCTGGATGGGTGTGGGAGGGTTGCTACGTGGGCATCAGGAAATTCTGGGTCCATCTTTTTTGGGGTGGGAGGGACACCAGCCACTCTGCTACTGCCTTGTTCTTCCAATCAGATCTTCTCCTTTTTACCTCCTTCCAGAATTCTCTTTCACTATCCCTTGTGTTATTTCCATGGTTTATCATTTTACTTAAAAGAATGAACGGGGAAGAAAAAGTCTATGCCACCTTGTATGAGCCAGAAGTCCAAGCATTTCAAAATTACTTTTATCCAACAAGCAAAATATTTCCTTTCTAAAAAAGTTATCTAGGAAGGTGAGGAGTTGAGTGGGGCCTTTATAGAGGACAATGGCTACAAAGGAGCTGTCATTTCAGTTTTCTCTATACACTTGAACCTATCCGAACTTTAGCAATACATTTGTTCTGGAGGTTTGATTTCTTTATTTAACCTGTTCAGAGTATACTGCTTTAAAAAGTCCTGTAGGTAACCCTGGGGGGATTCATAGTGTGCAGACTAATTACGCTTGAACCCCAGCCAACTTGAGCCTATCTCATCATTCCAAATCCCCAAGAAAACCCTGGGAGTTGTGTGCTAGGGTACCCATTTCATCGGAAGCTAAGTTTTTGACTGAGGCCTCACAGCTCAGGTGTGGAGGGAGAAGCTGACTTAAACTGACTTTATCCTGGAAGTCTCTTACTGAAGGCAATGAAAATGTATTCTACACTGCAAATAATGTATCCCTCATTTATCTGCTTTCTGGTTTTGAATTTTCCTATGCGAAGGTTTGCAAAAGTAGGTCCATCTCTAATGAAAAGCTTTTATTGGGCATTGGTGTTCCCCCACCCCAACTCCCATGCTGAGAGGATGTAGTTGGAAGAGATATAAAAGCATCATTTTGCTGGGCCTCTCTTCTGGGTCCCTGGGTGGCTAGCCCCAATATCTGCTGTTCACAGGGCCCCTTCTACAGAGGTCCAGGGATTTGGAGCACACCTGGTGAGGGAAAGGAAACGGTCCCTTGTGAAAATGAAAAGAAGCGGCAGAAAGTAGATTTCTCAGCAGAAGTCCCCTCCCTGGTCCCCTAGCACATACACATTTACCCAGGTTAAAATTGAGAATCCAGAACTCCAAAGTCAGCCAGGGGCTTGGCCAGGTTCAGGTGACTCCTGGGCTCTCAGAGATCTTATCTGAGCACAAACCAGAATTGGGTGGAGGAGGATGACAGCCAAGTGGGCAGACCCATCCTCAGTCCTTTTCAGCACACACACCCTGTGAAACCCAAACCTTAGGCCTGCACATGGAATAACACAGTACCCAGCTTTTTAAACCATGTTTTAGTTTTAGACAGGATAAAACTCTCCTGTCCTTTTCATGATTTTCTCAGAGTAGACTTTAGAAAGGACTGGATCATGGCAAGAAAACCAAATGTTAATTAAGGGTCTGTTATGTGCCTATATACAATAGTTTAATTTGGTCCTCCCCACACTGTGAGATGTAAATTGTCTTCATTTTAGAGGAGAAGACATAAACCTGGAGAGGTTGGGAGTGGGTGCTAGCACAGCCAGCTGGGGATCCCAGGGATACACACTGGGACCCCCCACCCCCACCCTCCCCCAGCTCAATCACAACCGTCTCTGGCTGATCCTCAGCTCTGGATCTCTCCTGCCTTCTCCCCTGGAAAGGCTGGGCTCAGGGATTAAGTAGGCCCCAAGGATACTTCCCATATGGTGACAGATAGAAGCATCCATGTTCCCTGTAATTGTGCTAAACTAAAATTAAGTGGGTTTAGAAAAAGAGTGAGAACAAACAGGAAGGGAGAAAAGAAGGAGGCAGAAGGACGTGAGAAAAGGCCTGTTTCTCAGATAAATTAATGTGGGATGATGCAAAAGGCAGCTCCTTGCCACTTGTCTCCCTCTTGGTGGAAACCCGTGTATCTGTTGCAAACAGTGGCATCGTGGAATCAACATGGAATAGAGAATTCCTCGCTCTCATTCCTCCCTGCAGAGTTTAGGAGCATTGGGACACAGTTTTCCATGTTTCTGATGTGGACTCAGCTGGGCTCTTCTCTCAGCAACTTGGGCCTGCTCCAGACAAGGAGGAGGGACAAAGCCTGCTCTATCCTTTGAGGTCTCGGATGAAGGGAGCTGGAGGTGACTGCCAGCATCAGGGTTGTGATGCAAAACTGCTGCTTGACAGGTTATTTATAAAACTGGAGGAATGGAGACAAGACACGCATAAACTCAAAAGAGGAATCTTCAGACTCACATACGAGAAGCAGTTACACAAACCCTGGAGTGACAACATGTCTGGAATTTCTCTTTACACCTCCTGGTGTGTATGTGTGAGTGTGGTCTGTGGGTGTCTGTTTCATTTCCCTGATAAAATGGAAGAAGGATCTGAAAGCACCACAGGCTCCACGCCCACTGTAAAATGCAACACTATGCTGTAACTCCCTCTTTGTCCTCTGAGAAGAGACGAAATCAATAAACAGGAGCATGCCTCCCTCCTTCTGGGTGGCCTTCCTTCATTGATTTCTTGACTAGCTACATCAAGACAATTCAACTCAGCAAAACATTTTGAGCAACTGCTATGTAGAAAGGCTATGCTGACACATAAGGTGTCTTTCCTCAGAAAGGACAACTATTGCATGGTCACACTGACTTGAAGCAGTTAGAATAAGCAAACTCAGAGAGTCAGAATCTAGAACATAGGTTACCAGGGGATGGGGTGGGGATATGGGAAGTTAAGGCTTAAAATGTACAGGGTTCCTATTTGGAATGACAGAAATGTTTGGAAATGGGTAGTGGTGATCGTGCTGCACCATTGTGAGCACAGTTAACAGCACGGAAATATGTACCTGAATATGATTAAAAGGGGAAATGTTAGATTGTATATAGGATAACAGAATATATTTTTAAAAAAAACCCATGGAACTACACTACACAAACAGTGAAGAAAAAAAAAAGGCAGTCAGGTGAGCAGGATGATCACCTGTTCCCAGCATGTGGTGGAGGTGAGGGTGGGAGCACTGCCAAGAAGAGAGGCCCTCAGCCAAGCACCACATGGACTTCTCAGAAGAGGGGCATAGAATACATATTTGCAAGAAGAGATGTAAAATGTTTTTCTCTGCTTTACAGACCAAGGTCACAGCAAAGGCAGAGGGATATAAAAGTTTCTGGCATATATAAGCAATAGGGTGGTTCTGGTGTGGCTACAAGCCAGGACCAGTTTCTTTAACTTCAGTAGGAGTCATCTGAGATGTTGCTACAAGAACAAAGGCCAGGGCTCCCCTGCCAGAAAGTCTATCCAGAGGCAGGAGTCAATTATGAATCTGCATTTCTAAGAAAATCTTCCAGGGCCACTGGTGCAGTGCAGGTATCTTAGTTTTCCCGACAAATACTGCACACTGATCAGCTGAACAACAGGATTTACTGGCTCATGGTTTTGGAGCCCGTAAGTCCAAAATCAAGGCACTGACAAGACCATGCGATCTCCTGGAGTTTAGCGTTCTGGCTTGTTGCTGGGGTTCCATGGCTGCATCTCTGCCTCCCATCTCTTTCTCCTGGTGTCTGCTCTTCTGGTTTCTGCTGATGCCTGGCTTCTTTCTGGGTGGCCTTCTCTGACTAACTGTGCCTGAATTTCTTCTGCTTATAAAGGACTCCAGTAATCCATATTAATGCCCACACTGATTTGGATGGGCCACACAAATAGTGTCTCCCAAAGGTCTTATTGACAATGATTTATACCCACAGTAATGTGGATTCAGATTTAGAGCATGGCTTTTGAGGGGGACCTAGTTCAATCTACCACAACTTGGACCCACACTTTAAGAAAGAGTGAAGTTGTGAATGTCTGAGAGTGAAGTGAGAGACAAAAGGAGAACAAAGAGTGGGTCCAGCTCTGTGGATGACCCTTGATCATATCTCGTGGAGTTTAATTCTATTCACAAATGTTTTCCAAACTAGCCTATTGCAGTAGTTTAAGAAACAGGAAATCCCATCTCCAAGTAGGGCAAAAAGGGAGGAGAGTATGTTAGGGACAGTGCAGATGTCAAAATGAAAAGATTTTAATTCTGGAGTCCTGAGGTCTGAAATCAGCTCTACTACTAGAAACATAGCTGTGGGCAAAGCAGTTAGCTCAGAACCTCAAGAATTCAATTGTTCAATGGGGAGTGTAGCCAACGAGCTTTTTCACTACCCATAATCCATACATCCTTTCCATAATTTGGAGACTTTCAACTGTGTGGTTCTCAGTTGAAGGTGGGGCTTATGAGACCTGCCCCCAGCCTCTGCATGTAGCTCATGGCATGGGCTTGGCCACACCACTGTCTCATCTGGGTCTTTGGAATTTGAAGAAATAATGCAGCATCTGGGAGAGCTGAGAAACTCCCTAGGGCAATGTGGTACAGATAAATCATCAGGGCTGCAGTGTGAGAAGCAGTCTCAGTGGACTGTGAAGCTCACCAGCATCGTCATCAACTGTCCAGTGAGGCATCTATTATGGGATGTGACTAGGTTGGTTCACTGAGTTCTAGGCCATCTAATTTCCACCTTGCAAGCCTGGCTGTCCATCCTTCCCAATGGTCCAGTGAGCTATCCAACAGCATTCCTTTTCTTCCTAACTGGACACAGTCTGTCATTTACTTTTGCTTCTTGTTACAAACAACTCTGATAAAGCAGAATATAAATGAGAGAAATTTATTATTTATAAAGTCATTTAATAAACTGTGGGCTACTTCTTGTTAAGCTTCCAAATCTGACATTCACAACAATAGTGATTTATTTAATTAAAAACACTAGTTTAGAAGAGTTGCTGGGGGGGGGGGGTTGACAAAACTAGTTTCAGATATGCTGAGTTTGAGGTATCCCTGGGACAACCATTCAGGCAGATGAAAAATTGGTGTATTAATCAGGGTTGATTAGGCTGTGCTGTCGTAACAAATAAACCTCAAGTCATGGTGCAACAAAATTTGTTTTCTTGCCTATGGCAGCCAGAGAAAATAGAGCTTGGAAAGCACTGGGGCTTTTGCCCCCTAGGAAGGCAGCATAAGTCCTTGCCCCTGAAGTGTGGGCTGCACATAGTGACTTCCTTCCAAAGGGTACAGCATAGAATGGGGACAAAAATGGGGAAATATGATAAACACAACCTCAGTCAGGAGATCAAGGTCAACATCAACAGTGATAAGTTGTTCTGGTTTGTTAATGCTGCCATTATGCAAAATACCAGAAATGGATAGGCTTTTATAAAGTGGATTTATTAGGCTGAAAATTTATAGTTCTACAGCCATGGAAGTGTCCAAGCTAAGGCATCAACAAGAGGATACCTTCACTGAAGGAAGGCCAATGGCATCCAGAACACCTCTGTCTGCTGGGAAGGCACATAGCTTGTGTCTGCTGATCCTTTGCTCCCAGGTTGTGTTTCAAAATTGCTTTCTCCAAAATGTCTCTGGGCTTCTGTATTTCTTAGCTTCTCATAGCTCTCTGCTAGGTTCTCCTGGGGTCTTTCTAAGCATCTGGGGTTCCTCGCTTAGCTTCTCTGGGGCAAACTCTGGGCTTCATCTCTTAGCTTGGCATCTCCAAACATCTTTCTGACTGCCTTTCCAAGTGTCTCCAAGTGTCTGTGTCTGTGTCAGCTCTTAGCTTCTCCCAGGGGAAATCTGGATTATGTATCTTAGCTCCTCTCCAAAATGTCTCTCTCAGCTTCTCTGAGTTCCTTCTCTCCATGAGTTCTCTTAAAGGACTCCAGTGATCTTATTATGACCCATCCTGAATGGGTGGGGTCACACCTCCATGGAAATGATCTAATCAAAAGGACTCACCATAATCAAAAGAAGAATAAGTCTGCACCCACAAGACTTCATTAAAGAACATGGACTTTGTGGGGGACTTAATAGATTCAAACCAGCACATGTCATGTTAACACCATGTTCCCGTGGCATGATGTGATGAGACTGACACATCACCTCTTTGGTCTTTCTCCCAAAAACACACTACCTCAGTCTGATCATAAGAAAACATCAGATTAGCTCCAACTGGGGGACAGTCTACAAAATAACTGCCAGTACTCCTCAAAACTGTCAAGGTCATTTAAGACAAGGCAAGTCTGAGAAACAGACACAGCCAAGAGGAACTTAAAACATGCTGACCAAATGTAATGTGGTTTTCTGGATGGTATCTTACAACACAAAACAGACATGAAGTAAAAACTAAGGAAATCTGAATAAAGTATAGATTTTATATAATAATTATGTATACTATTGGTTCGTTAATTGTGACAAAGTACTAGACTAAAATAAGATACTAACAATAGGGGAACCTTAGGTGTGCAGTTTATGAGGACTCTCAGTACTAGCTTCACAATTTTTCTTTAAAGCTATTCTACAATAGAAAGTTGATTTTAAAGAGAAAACCATTTTTTTAAATAGTTTAGCCCAATAGGGATACATGTCCATCTTACGCACATTTCTTTGGCCAGAACTCAACACATGGTCCCATCTAACCTCATAGGGGATGGGAAGCACATCTTTGTGTGCTCAAGATCTGGACACAGCAAGAACTGCAAGTGGGTGGAGTTTGAGGGAAAGGTCAGTGCAAAGGTCACCTGCAGAAAGGTGATTATATGATGACTGCTCTCTCCAAGGTAATGGTCCCAAAAGCTGAGCCAGAGAGGGAATGTGCCCAGGGGTGGCAAGATAAGGTGAAGAAGACATAGGAGCCTGGAGTCCAGGGAGTCATGGAGCAAGAGAGAGAAGGACAAGGACAGAGAAGAGGAGGGTAACACATATCACCAAACAAAAAACCACATGTCCACTTTGAAGGCTCATTCTAGGAGATGGCAAGGTGCTGTAATTCAGTGACTTGGAGAGTGGGTGGAAGGAGAGGGTGTAAGGGTGTAAATATAGACTGATATTTCAGCAAATAGCAATAAATGGAGAAGGGAAAATGTATAGTAGCTGAAGGTAAAGAAATATCAAACTAAGTACATTTTAAAAGTGCATCTTGAAATAAAAAACTTTCTGTTTAAAATGCCACTTGGGTTCTTGACCTAAACTCTCCTAACCTATCTCTAAAATGAAATCTCAAGAGCTAGAACCATATGAAAACTATTAACACCGAGAAATGAGCTTTTCCTTGCTCCCAGCCTCATGAAAATCCATTTGGGACTCCAGATATGGACTCAGTTGCAAGGGGACAAGAGGCAGGGGGCAGGACTCTTTTGTATGCACCAAGAAAAGCTAGGAAACTGAAAATCAATGACTTTTCTTGGACCCATCAGAGCACTGAAGTTGCAGGATAAACCATCACCACAAAATCTTGAGAGATAAACATATCCAGAGGATTACAGCCAAGAATTGCTCAACAGCCAAGAGAAGGAAAAATCTCAGAACCACAACCTAGTGGGAACATTTAAATGGTAATTTGATTAATTCATGGAGGCTGAGCATGGACTGACTGGAGAGTGAAAAGCACCAGGGGACTGCAATCTTAGGGAGCTCCCCACACTCACAGGAGTTTTATCTCCAGAAACCCCACCAGTTTCTCATTGTGAAGATCTGAGAAACATTCTCTTCTGATTCTGACAGAGGGAAGGGAAGAATAATTAGTGTGAAATGTGCTCAGAACATTCTCCATGGCAAAGTCCTACTAGATTTCAGCAAAGCATTTCCCCATATGGGGGGAGAGCATTTCTCCCACTTGACCCCCTCTCTACCCTTCCTGTCTTGCCAACAGGGGTAAACAAACTATACCACTAGAGAAGAAACCCTTCTGGAAGTCACAATCCATGCATACAAGCACAATAAAATACTGACATTTAATCATAATATCACAGAACTCTTCCTCTCCCTCACACATTTCTACCCCATCAACCAGGCACCAATATGGCAACAGAGGATTGTGGCTGAAAAGATTTTAAGATGCAGACTTGCGGCGAGGAGGATTATTTAGGGAAGCCCAAAGTCAAGGTAGGAGACAATATCCAGGGAACTATAGGACATTAAAGCCTCTGGCATCTATAGCTACAGCAAATATTAAACATAGACTATTTCCTAGCCAGATTAATATAAATCCTCACATTAAAGGCTTTTTTCTAACTTCAGTCCTTACTATAAAATAAAACATACTCAGCTTTCAACAAAAAAATTATAAGGCATGTCGAAAGGCAAGGAAAAAAAAGGAATTCTGAAGAAGCTAAGCCAAGTACCAGGCCAAGCTAAGCCAAGAAACAGGTGTCGGAATTGTCAAAGAATTAAGATGATCATAATTCATATGTTAAGGGATTTAATTGAAAAAGTAAGCAATGTGAAAGAACAGATGGGTAACATAAGTAGAGAGTTGGGAACTTTAAGAAAGAATTAAAGGGAAATGCTAGAAATTAAATACAGAGAAAAATAAGTGAACAATTCCTTTGGTGGGCTCACCAATAGACTGAACTTCTGAACTTGACAAAGGAAAGAAACAGTGAACTTCAAGATATGTCAAAAGAAACTTCCAAAACTTAAATGCAAAGAGAAAAAAAGAATTAAACAAAAGAAAACAACAATAAAAACAGAACAGAACACCCAGGAACTACAGGAAAATTTCAAAAGGCAAAACATGTACATTATTGGAATTCTAGAAGGAGGAGAAAAAAAATGAAGCAGAAAAAATATGTGAAGCAATAAAGTTGATGACATTCCCAAAAGAAATGGTGGACACAAAACCACAGATCCAGAGAAACACCAAGCAAAATAAACACACCTGGAGCCAGTAGACCAAGATGGCAGAGTAAGATGCTCCAGGTGCCACTCCTCCATGATATCTTTTAATAGCTAGCAAACCTGGCAGGGATGTATTCCTTAAAATTCTGGAGAAAAGTAAAGGGTCACTGTAACTGAGCAAGGGCCAAATTAAGAAAACACAGCTTTTAAATATGGCAGGAGAGGCTCATGTTGCCCTAGCTGGCCCTTGCCCTAACCCCTCTCCAGCATGGCATGGAGCCAAACTACTCTCCTATTCTGGGACCCTGTTACAGAGGGAGCAGAGTAACCCCTGTGTACATACTATGGTGTCAGTATGCTGGTGCCAGTCTATCTGGTAGCCACCTGAAAGACTGAACCAGAAAATCCATCTCTGACTCACCCTCCCAGGACTTGCTCTGCAGGCAGAAGCAACTTGCAAACAACTAAAGCAATGTGAGAAACAATTAAGCCACAGTGGCTTAGGGAAAAAGATTAATTGCTTTAAATCATATAATAGAGCACCTGGAAGGGGGATAATATTAATTTCATACAGAGTAGAAGGGACATTCAATCTAGGGTTCAATATTCAGCAAAATTATCCTTCAAAATGAAAGGCAAATAAAGACTTTCACAAATGAATGAAAATTAATGGAATTTATCACTAGCATACCTCATCTGCAAGAAACATTAAAAGAAGTTCTTCAGGAAGAAGAAAAATGACATACATCAGGAACTTGGATGACATAAAGAAAGGAAGAATGCCAGAAAAGTAATAAAGTTAAAATAGAATATTTTAGTATTGTTATTTTAATTGCTCTAAAAGATAACTTCTTAATGTGATAGTAGTGATAGTAATAATAAAATAATAATGATGATGTATTTGATATTTATAACATATGGATAAGTGAGAAGAATGAAAGCAAAATCTTAAGAATTAAAGAGAAATTAGGAATACTCTGTTATGAGGTAACTCTACTAGACATGAAGTGGCATGTGTTACTTGAAGGAGAACTTAGATTACTTAAAATTTCATAAATACAACAACATAGGTAAACTTTGGAAATATTATGCTACGTGAAAGAAGCCAGGCACAAAAGTAGACATGATTACATTTATATGAACTACAATGCAGATCATATTTGCCAGATTAAGCAAATCCATGCAAAGAAAGTAGTTTGGTGGTTACCTAGACCTGGGGGGTGGGGGAAAGGAGAGTGACAGCTAATGGTTATGGGGTTTCTTTTTGAGATGACAAAGATAGTCTATAATTATATTGTGACAATAGTTGGCTAACTGTGAATATACCAAAACCATTGGATTATGCACTTTAAATAGATGAAGTGTGTGGTGTGTGAGTTATATTGCAAGAAAACTATTAAAAATAATCTTCATAGGAATATAACAGAATGCTGATTCTATACAGAATAATATTTAGAATGTCCAGGATACTTTGAAAAACTATCTGACATGAAAGTCACCAGGAAAATGTGACCTCATTTCAAGAAAAAAGGTAACAGATTACCCCCAAGATAATTCCATGTTTAAATTAACTGACAAATAAATTCCCAGCTGCTATAATTATGATCAATAAAGTAAAGAAAAAATATGCTCACAGTGAAAGAAAAAATAGATTATCTCAACAGAGAAGCAGAAAATATAAAAATTAACCAAAAGATAATTCCAAAATGGAATAATACAGAATCTTAAAAATTCACTGAGTGGATTTAACAGCAGAATGGAGATGACAGGTGAAAGACCCAATAAACTTGTTAAAAAACAACAGAAATTATATAATCTAGAGAAAAAAATGATTTAAAAAGATAAACAGTGAAACAATATCACCAAATCTAATCTATGTAAAAGTGTAGTCTCAAGACTACAAGAAGAGAGAGAATGGGATAAGAAAATTGATGAAGCAATAATTCCCACACTTTTCCCAAATTTGGTGATGTACATGCATTTAAGATTCAAGAAACTCTGAGAGTCCCAAGCATGATCAATATAGAACCAGTATACCAATGCACATCATGGTCAAACTTAGGAAAACCAAAGGTAAAAAGACAATTTTGAAAGCACGCAGAGAAAAATGACACCTTACATTCAGAGGAGCAATGCTTTTAATGGCAGCTAATCCTCTCATCAAAGACTACAGAGGCCAAAAGACTGTGCCATAACACCATTAAAATGGTGCAAGAACAAACTGTAAACAGAACTCTGTATCTGCTGCAAAAATATTCAAGAATGAAGGCAAGAGCATCCCATGTAAACAAAATGGCATAGGTCCATTTTTCCCTGCTCCTTCCTTCTAAAGTGAAAACTGTAAAACTAGAAATAATTCAAAAGACTAAAAGGAAGGTGTTCCGGTTTGCTGATGCTGCCTTTTCACAAAATACCAGAAATGGATCAGCTTTTATAAAGGGGGTTTATTTGGTTACACAGTTACAGTCTTAAGGCCATAAAGTGTCCAAGGTAAGTCATCAACAATTGGCTACCTTCACTGGAGGATGGCCAATGGTGTCCGGAAAACCTCTGTTAGCTGGGAAGGCACATGGCTGGCATCTGCTCCAAAGTTCTGGTTTCAAAATGGCTTTCTCCCAGGATGTTCCTCTCTAGGCTGCAGTTCCTCAAAAATGTCACTCTTAGTTGCTGTTGGGGCATTTGTCTGCTTTCAAAGGCCATCTCCAAAATGTCTCTGCAGCTATGCTCTCAGATCCTGTGCATTCTTCAAAGTATCCCTCTTGGCTGTAGCAAGCTTGCTCCTTCTGTCTGAGATTATATAGTGCTCTAGTAAACTAATCAAGGCCCACACTGAATGGGTGGGGCCACACCTCCATGGACATTATCTCATCAGAGTTATTTGAGTGGGTCGCATCTCCATGGAAACACTCAAAGAATATTACAATCTAATCAACACTAATAGATCTGCCCACACAAGATGGCATCAAAGATAATGGCATTTGGGGGGACATCATACATCCAACTCAGCACAGAAAGCATTGAAAGGTGGTAAGAAAAAGGAAAAGTGGCTTTATTCCCAAGGGCTGTATGAACTACACAGTGGCAGGACATCTTGTATTGCCCAGCAAACAGAGGAAGGCCACCTTGAGCCAGCTTATCCCAATAACCAACCTAGCAGTAGAAGACAATCCAGGTATGCTCACTCTTTCCTGGATAGAATGAGATTTCCTCTGACCACATCAGGTGAGCTCAGAACCATTGATGAGGGGAATTGAGTGGGAGCCCCACTGTAAGTAAACAGTCAAGGGAAGAACTCTCCGTTACCAAGAGGCTGATACTCCCCCTTTCCACCAAGAGATACCAAGGTGAATGGGTAGAGTCATCAGGAGAGACCCAGAAATAGCAGGAAACCTCTTTGTCCCCACCATTAGAGACTCTACTCTCCCACTAAGAGACACTGGGGTGGTCAGGTGGAAACTGAGAAAGAGACCAGTCACAGTGGGCAGCCTGGTCTAAGAAGCTCTTTGCCCCATCAGACAAGGCTCTCCTTCTGTAACCAGAGACACCTGGGCTGCCAGGGGCCATAATAGGGAGATTCCACCACTGAGATGCACCCAGTGGCTTAGCCTTAGGAAACCCCTTCTTCTTACCCAGGAAGTAGCAGCAGGGAAAGTGGAGGCCCCAGTGGTACCATGTAAATAAAACATATCAAAATAACCATCAAAGGCTTGGAAAATAAAACTGCTATTAAAAATAGACAGCAAATTTAGACAAAGATCTGCATGCTTAATCTAAATGGGGGGACATCCTACTCAGATAAAAGAGTTAATAGGCTCCGCAGTCTCCAAATATAATAGAGAAAAATACCCAGGAAATAACAGAAAATCACCCACCTTACAAGGAAACAAGACAATAATAACTTGAATGAATTAAAAAAAACTGACACCAACATCAAAAAGAATTAGATACTGGAATTATCATAAAAGGATTTTAAGCAGCTGTCATAAAAATGCTTCAGCTCTCAATTACAAATTCTCTTGAAGCAAATAAAAAAAAGAGAACATCACAGCAAAGAAATAGATGCCATAAAAAGAATCAAATGGAACTCAAATTATCATAGAACTAAATAATGCAATAATTGAAATTAAAAAGCAAAATACTGATGGGCTCAATAACAGAGAGGAGATAAGAGAAGACAGAATTCATGAACTTGAGGAAATAATAATAGAAATCACCTGTTCTGAATGTCAGAGAAAAAGTGCACTTAAGGGGGCAAAAAGAGCCTCCAAGACTCATGGAACAATACCAAAAAAATTCACATTTATATTGGCAAAGTCCCAGAAAGAATAGGAAAAGAGTAAGGCTGAAAGAGTATTTGAAGTATGTGCTTGGTCAATATTTGTTAAGTGAATGAATGAATGTCCTGAGGGGAAAATGAGAAAGGATTAAAAGAGAGGAAGAGTAGCTGAGGGGAGGTTGCATCCTTTTCCTTAGAACTTGTGAACAAACCTCCTGGAAAGGTCCTTTTTCCTGCCCTTCAATCCTCTACATTTCCAAGAAACCCTCTGTTCTGCCACAGACAGCCAGAATTGTCGCAGGAGGAAAACTGCCCCAGCAAGCCCGTACTCCCCCACTCTACATGTACTGGATCCAATAGTCTACTGGTTTTCCTGCATAAAATCAATCCCCTCAAGGATCTAAGAAGAAAAGGGTGAGCTTTAGTCACCCTTTTCTAAACTCCATGTAGCCTGAGCTGTGAAATACCAATTTCATATGTTAGAAAAGGAGTCAGAGAAAACGATGGTCCTTTGCCATCTGAAATCCTCCTTCTAGCGGGAGGCCCCAGCCCTCAACAACTCTGGGACTGGAGAAGTGAACAATGAGCATGGCCTTTCTGCTCACAAGTCCCGGGGAGTCACGGACGTTCGATGACGGTGTGGGTGGTGTTAGGTCGGAGTCATTCAGGAATGCACACAACGCAGCAAGTCAAAGTTTCAGTATAAAGTTTAAGATTTATTAGAGGAAGACAGCAGGTGGGAGCCAGCAGAAAAGGAGAGAAAAGATAATGGCTCCGACTCTCTATCTGAAAGCAGCATTTTTTAACGAAAAAAGGAGCCCACGTTGGGTAGGGTGTCTGCTGTGATGTTCTGTGCCTCGATTGGGTAAGTGCTTATCTAGTTTTGGGCTGATTGGTTGCTAGAGTTCTGAGACAATATTCTTTTTAAGAAAGCAGCTGCGTTATCTAACTAGAGAGCAGGACTTTTTGGTTGTTTATCTTATGGATATATCTGTCCTTGCCTTACCCGCCTTTGAGGTGCCACTGTGGCTGGAACAGCCTCGAACAGCTTTGGACACCCTTCATTCTTTAGTTTATGGGGCACCTGTTTTCTGTGAGATAAGCTGTGGGGCCCCTGGGTTAGAAACTCCTTCTACGTGTTAGTTTCTTCTTCTGGGATCTAACAGGTGGGAGGTTGGTTCCAGGAGCTGCGACGAGAACAGACATGCACAGCCCATGAGAGCAGGAGGAATGAACCAAGCAATCTGTTGTTAAAGCTTCAGCATTCTCACTCAGTATCCAACCGTGCATCCCAAAGCACCTAAGAATCAATCAAGTTCCAGTCTGTGCCAGGCAGTTACATGTGGGCAGCAAATTCAAATAAGTTAAGTCCTTATATTGAAGTTCACAGTCAGAATAATGCCCTCCAAAGACGCCCACACCCTAGTCCCCAGGACCTATGAAGGTGTTACCTTAAATGACAAAAAGGACTTTGCAGGTGTGATTGAGGTAATGGAGAGTCATAGGGTGAGGTTACCTGCATCATGAAGGCGGACTCAATCTAATCACATGGGTCCACAAAGGCTGAACACCTTTCCCAGCTGTGGCCAGAGAGATGCAATGTGGCAAGGACCTTCCATTGCTGGGTTTGGAGATGGAGGAGGGGCCTACAAGGTACAGAATGCAGAGACCTCAACGTTCTGGAATGGCCCTCAGCTAACAGCCAGCAAGGAAACACGGTCCTCAGTCCTGCCACCACAAAGAGCTGAATTCTGTCAAATGCCTGAATGAGCAAGGAAATGGAACCTCCCCCAGAGGCCCCAGAGAGGAGCATGGCCCTGTTATCCCTCCAATTTTAACTTGGTGAGACTAATGTTGGAATTCTGACCTACAAAAATGGAATATAATCAATGTATGTTGTTTTAAGCCACTAAGTTTTTGATTATTTGTTACAGCAGTAATAGAAAACCAATACAAGAACCAAGAGTTCATAAGATAAGTGTGAACAAAATCAAAACAAAAACAGATTGATAATTTGTGTAGCTCATGGAGGGGCATGAGACAGTGTGGACAACTACTCCTGTGAAAAAACTTTATCTAATTTCCAGTCTCTCTGTTCTTTGTTATAATTGAAGCAGAGGAGACCAGGAGAAAATGATGGAGCTAATTTTAAATGAAGGGCAAAGTTGGGACAAAGTTTACAGAAGGCAAAGAAGTTCAAATCCAAGCAACGATAGGGTGTTGCTGTGGCTTGAATTCTGTCTCCCAAAAGGATATGCTGAATTCCTAACACCTGATACCTATAAATGTAAGTTTATTTGGAAATAGTGTCTTTGCAGATGTAATCAAGTTAAGATAAAGGCATACTGGGTTAACCTGGACACTAGTCCAGTGAACAATATCTTTATAAGAGAAAGGAGAAGTGTTCTGAGCACAGAAACATGGAAGAAACACACAAGGAAGAGTCCATGCAACCATGGAAACAGACACTGGAGAGATGCAGCTCCAAGCCAAAGAACACTGAGCACTGTGAGCAGCCCAGAAACAGGGGAGAGCCCATGAATATTCTCTCCTAGAGCCATCCAAGGGGCTCAGCCTGTTCACCTCCTCATTTCAGATCTCTGGCCTCTGGACCTGGGGAAAATAAATTTATGTTAAACTAACCGGTTTGTGGTACTTTGCTATGACAGCCCTAGGAAACTAACACAAATGCCCATTGCCAAGCAGTGTTTCTCAACTCTGGTCTCAACAACTTGGAGCTAAAACAACAACAACAACAGCAACACCCAATGCTGATGCTCCAAGTTGGAGGGGTGCAGGTTCTGGCATCTGGTCTGTAGTTCAAGGACAGTGCTTTTTAAAAGCTCTGCTGATTCTTATGTACAGTCAGGGTTGAGAATTCTTAATTTAAGGGGAGTTTGTTCCTTGGGTTTGTTATAAACTTAATGCAGTCAAAGGTCAGTATAGGAAACATGAAGGAGAAGGAAGACAAGGTTGACTGGAAACAGGCCTCGGTCCAGGGAGGATAAGGTTGGAAGGATGGGGGCAGGAAACCAGGCACAGGCAGGAGGAGGGTTCAGGCATCCTTTTGCAAGTGCTCAGTCAGCCCCATGGACACCCACCAATGTACAGGGCAAAGTACAAAGCAGAACCAGCCCTGTGCCCTGAAACTCACCCAGTGGCCTCCTCTTCCCCAGTTCCATCTTTTCTCCTGGGACACATCCTCTCTGGATGTACCTTCCTCCTGGTCATTCCGATAATCCTATTTTGAACTTGACTCCCTTCCTGGCCTTGACACTCCACTTTTATCTTCTGGAGACACTGGGTTGCTGGGAGCCCTCTCAGCACCCTCCCTGCAGGAGCAAATTAGGTACTGGACAGGTTTTCATATTCTGCAGGGAAAGAAATCCCTGTGTGCTCCAGGTGAGTGCAAGATATTTAGGAACTGTCAAAATGAACTAAGATCCCAGCTCTCTTACCTGCTTCCTATAGCCAAGGAAGGCATAGGATCAGCTTTTGTGAGTCGCCCAGTAATCTAGTGTCACATATGAGATCATCTTCCTTCTCATCCAATCCCTCATCCAAAGAGCCTTCCAAGAACCCACTGTGTGCCAGGCAGGTAGCCACAAGCCTAAGACCTGGCATGGGGGAAAACTGACAAACATGATTCCCTGCTACCGTGATGAGCCTAAAGCCAGGGGAGGTTCAGAAGGTTGTGAAGGAACATCTCCAAAAACACAATTACGAGGCCAGGTCAATACTGATCAGGGGTTAATAACCAGAGACTCTTAGATAAGAAGAAATCTTAACAAATTACCCCAATTATCTTAATTTGCAGATAGGGAAACTCAAGCTTGGAGAAGATTGATGTCCAAGGTCATCTAGCAAGTTAGGAAGTCCTAACCTCACATTGTTCTCACCATATCATAAGTTTTCACTTGGGAGACCAGTTATGCCTCTGGGAACATTCTGTTTTGTAGTCCTTAACCCAGCCCTGTCTCCCCCAGCACCATGCCTCTTTCTGCAGGTGGGAATTGGGGCAAAGCAGGTGTATGAGACCAATTCCCTGGCCCCATCCAGTTTCAATGGACTTTGCAACTTCACCTGTGCCAGTGCCCATTACAGGGATAGCCAGACAGAAACTCATCTCAGGAATTTCATTCCTATTACTGGAGAAAAGACCTCTAACCTGCATCCTTGATGAGGGTGGGTGAAAAGAGCCTGAGGGATTGTGAGGGAAGTGGATGCCACATCTCAGTGACCTTTGGTGAGCCCGGGTTTGAGCAAGGACAAGGGTGCAGGGTCAGCACTCTGGACAGAGCCTGCACATACGCTATGCCCACATTGGCTCTCAAAGTCCTGGTGACAGAGCTCAGGGAATGACACTTATCGAATCATCCAATTTCACACAGATATTAAGGAGTAGAGTCTAGAAACACATTCAGGTCAGTCTAATTTCAACGTGCCTGCTCTTCCACTAGCCAGATTGTTTCATCCACTTTGAAAAGCTAGGAATTTTTATGTGCTCTGCCCCTGAGGAATTTGCAAGTGAAAAATGAAATAAAGAAAAGGTACTGCTTAACCTAACAGTCTGCATTCCTCACTGCTTGTTGAAGTTGCATGCAGATTCTCCATTACTCTTTTAGATTTCTTTTCCTCTTGTCAGAAGACAGTCAATTTCCCAAATGTCACCATCACCCAGACACAAACACCCGAAGATAATCACCATTCAACAGAGACCCCCCCCCAATTATTCATGCCCTGGTTAGGCCATAAAGGACCATTTGGCCTGATTAGCTATTCTCAGCCTCCAGTCAATTAGCTGAGTAATCTTTGTTTGTCTTACTCTGTTAGCGATCTGCACAGAGCCAGAAGAGAGTGCTCCAGGAAGAATACCTCAGCTACCTTTGCATTCATAGAGCAGCCAGGAGAGCTCTGTTAATAAAAATCTGCAGCCATTCTAACTCCCTTAACCTTTCAAAGTTCATCTGTGATAGGTTTGTGCTGTGATTTGGCTCTGCTCAAGCAAAGGGAGAGAAATACACCAGATTTCACTTTTTAAAAAATTAACAGATCATTAGAACAAGGAAAGCTTCTTTCTATATTCCTGTGGACAATAAATCTCAAGGCAATTAATTTCACATCATAAACCTACCAGGGCAAAATGGGCCTTGGACTACAGCTCATCATGTGTCTGATGAACCCAATTTCCCACTAGTCCCCAAGAAATGATAGTGAGATCATTTTGGATAAATAAGTTGGATGTTCAAATTCCCAAACCAAATTTTACCATGTCCGAATTAAAGGAAGAAGAATCAGCAAATAGTCCTTTTAAGGACTAATTTTATTTTCTATTTCCATACCTACTTTTGTGACTTAAGGTAATATTTCTCAAAGTATATTTGCTGACCCACTGGTAAAGTTATCTTCATGGGTAAATAAATAAGCTAATATTACTGTGCTTTTGGTTTGAAACTCCTCTTTTTCTCCTATATGATTCAAAAGGCAAATGCATAAAGTGATCATTATAAATCTATGTTAATGGATATACATGTATAAATATGAAATATGTGACAATAACAATATAAAAAGAGAGAGGCAGAGATCTATAGGAGCAGAGTGTTGTATAGTATTGAAACTAAGTTAGTGCTATTCAAACTAAATTGTTATAATTCTTAAAATGTTAATTGTCATAGCCAAAAGGAAAACCTTGCCAATGTTGGAAAGTAATTTCAAACTTTACATAAAGACTTGTTACAAATATTCACTATTATTCATAATTGTAAAAAAAAAATAGATAGGGAATTGGGAGTTAAGGCTTAAAATGTTCAGAGTTCCTATCTGGAATGATGGAAAAGTTTTGGTAATGGATAGAGGTGATGGTAGCACAAATTGTGAGTGTAATAAACAGCACTGAAATGCATATATGAATGCAATTAAAGGGGAAAAGTTAGCTTATATATATGGTATAGAATAAAAATTTTAAAAAGAATCCATGGAACTGCACTAAGCAAACAGCGAACCCTAAGTTAAACCATGGACCACAATAAATAGTACAATTATAAAAATGTGCTTTCATCAATTGTAACAAACCTACCACACCCATGCAAGGTGTAAATAATAGGGTGATGTATGAGAATCTTGTATTTTATGTATGATTGTTCTGTAACCCACAACTTCTCTAATAAAAAAGGGGAGAAACAACCAATTACTTGAAACTAATTAAGGGATAATTCAAATACGGTATATCAAGCAATGTAGTGTTACTTGACAATAAAAATGAATGGGGTACTGATATATGATACAGTATAGATGAACCTTGAAACATTATGCTAAGTGAAAGAAGCCAGTCACAAAAGAACACATTGTATGATTCCATTTATATGAATATGCAAAAGTAGGGACAGAACACATTGCATGAGATCATTTATATGAATCAGCAAAACTGGAGACAGATATTAGATTTTTGGTTGTACAGGGTGAAGTGGTGGCAGATAGGGAGAGCTGGGGAGTGTTTCTAATAGATAAGAGGTCTCTTTTGAAGTGAGAAAGATGTTCTAAATTAGATTGTGGTAATGGGTGCACAACTCTGAACATACTAAAAAATAATGATTTTTGCACTTCAAAAGGGTAAATTGTATGTTTTCTGACTTATATGTCAATAAAGCTGTTTAAAAAATGTGCCTGTGTATTGTAAAGAGGGAAAGAAACACCAGATTTGGTTAATGTCCTAGACTGGATGCAGATACTGGCTGGGCTATTATTGGGTGGGTAGTAAGGCAATGACACAGGGTTAGCAAACTGAAAGCAGTGCTCAGAGAAGGGAGAACAATTGGAAAAGGCAAATGTAGGCCACAAAAGTCAGATGGTGTCAGTCTGAGCATCCACATTTTAGGATTAGAGTTAGCAGAGCTATTGAGGTGCATGAGACAGTGTGGACACAGGGGACGCCCTCCTGGCAGCATTCAAAAGTCATGAGAATGTCTTTAAGCCCTGAAGTCCTTCTGGGTACAAAAAGCATCCTTCTTGATCTGAAAAGGGCAATACCCTCACTCTGTGTCTCATAAACTGGGGTTAAATACAAGGTAGTGAGCCCCCTCGTTTGGTGCTGGCAAAACTGCCTCAAGTCAAAGACCCAAAAAGAATTTCCCCTCAAGTCAAGAGACCCAAAGACTTTCACAATCAGAGTGGAATGAAATTCATCCCAAATCATGCCAGATATTACCATTCCCCCTTTTGTCTCCTCTCCCTGCAGGTAAAGTTAACCACCTCTTTTTGTCTCCATTGGGCCCACACATAATCCCATGACAATACAGGGAGCCCTTTATTGCATTTCTGTTTGCCTGTCCATTGCCCCCTTTTAAGCAGCTCTTCCCTAAAGGACAGGGATTGTTTTATGTGTCTGTGTGTCCTGAGCATCTGACAGAGTGCCTGCCATATTCGTGGACGGAGCCTGGGGACAGTCCTGCAGGCTTAGTAGACCCCACAGCCTTCGAGACGGTACATATTAAAAAGAGTCTTGGGGCCACCCTTCTAAGACCCATCACTAGCTGTGTCACAGTAGGTCTGTGTTAGTGTGCCTCCCAGGGCTCGGATTCCGCACTGCACAGCCAGCATCCGTCTTTACCCTCTGACCCTCACCTCCTCATTCCCAAACCACACCAGGATCAGGGGAAGCCAAGTCAGTGAAACAGGTGCGGACTCCGGTACCAGAGTGCCCGTGTCTGGGTTCCTTCCCCAACTACTGGCCATGTGACCTTGAGCAAGTCACTTAAATTCCATGGGCCTAAAATCCTTCAAATGTAAATGGGGATAATAATATTATCTACCTTACAGAATTATTATGAGGATGAAATGAGTTAATAGATGCAAAGTGACTAAAATAATCACAATGTGTATTAGCTATTATTATGATTATTGTGAAATATCTATAATAATAGCTCCTCAAATGGTTGCTATTAAGCTATCACAGTTTCTATCACTTAAATAGAATGTAATAAATACTGACTATAATCATTGCTCAACTACTTTGTGTTACTTACCTGTACAAATCAATGGGAAAATTAAGTTTGCAGTTAAAAGGGACTTTTGTTTCATTCTGATCTTTAAAACAAAGTGTATTATAGAAATAACCCCTCACCTTTTCCTGAAGGGGAGGGTCCAGCTTAATACAAATCTTCTTGAGGCTAAATCATTCCCAATTTTACATACAATTATGGGATTAGAGAAGAAAAAGCAAACGGTCATTCACCCCAGCAATTAGTTACAGCAGCAAGGGAGCCAGTTCCAAAGTTGTCGCTCTGCTCTATTTTTCCACCTCTGGCATTCACAAAAGCAGACTCAATGACCTTGTATAAATCACAGTTATAAACTCCGACAATAGTTGTGAAGTGTGTGTCAGAATTGAAAAACTGTAGACTTTGGAAGTAGGGGAACTGGGTTCTTTTGCTAAGCGTGTGCCACCTGGTAAAGGAGTTTATTTCTCTGAGCCTCCATTCTTCTGAATGTAATGAAGAACCCTGACAAGGACCATGCAAAGCCACAGACACTACCTGTTGTTTAATGAGTTTTTAATACGATAGCTCCTCTCATGAAAGTTAACAAGGTGTTAAAAAATCAAGAAAGAGGGTTCCTCTGTCCCAACCTTGCCCTCAGTCTCCTTAGCTCCCAAATTATATTTATGACAGCTGGAAAGCACAGGAAGGTGAAATTACAGGACCTAGAGAGTGATACAATGTTGGAGCCATAAATAGCACAGCTAATACTGATTCCTGTAGTTTTGGTGCAGTCACCAGGGAGTGGTGTTATCCACCAAGATACCAAGTCCTAAGAAATGACACAGAGAAACTGGGCACAGATCTCCTGAATAAGGTGCTCCATTGGATAAAGCTGGTTATTCAGATCTGAATCTCAGGGAGATGCTCCAGGCTGTGGATGGCAGTGTGGGTGGAGTCTTCATTCAGATGGGGTTGGGGCAGTGAGGACTGGAGATGTGAGCATTTGGAACAGAGCTTGTCCCTGGACTGGACAACAGGCACACTCACCATAAGGTGTCCAGGGGAGACTGAGCCTGTGGAGGACTCCAAGAGGAAACAAGCACACACAGCGAAAAAGACCCTGGAGGCTGGACACACAGAGTCCCAGGGAGGACGGGCAGTCCTATACAGGAATAGGATCCCCTGGAAAGCAGAGACACTGTTTTTGGTAACAAGGAAATGAGAACAAGGATTAGGATACAGAGAGAGATGGTGAAAACAGAGAGAAGAGTTATGTAAGATCTGAAGGCAGAAATGGAAGGTGAGAAAGAAATTGGGTGAGAACAAGGGGGAATAGAGAAAAGGACATGGAAGCTCAGAGGATAAAAGCAGCTACATATTGGAAAATAGGACTTAAACCACTTGAAAAGAAATAAGGATAACAGCCTAAACCATACAGAGTGACATGGAAATCAATAAAACATGATGAGTGTAGAGTACATATTAAAGATGAGCTTTAAGCCAAAAGAATAAGTATTTTAGAGGAAAAGAAAATAAACTCACAGAAGTGTTGAAGCTGGAATAAGCTAGAGAGAGCTACTGGACATGGCCTCAGTGCAGTTACAACAGATTTTTCCATATGAGTTGGGCAACCACTAAGATGGTCCTGGGGCAGGTAGACAAATATTTTTCTGGAGGATTTCTTTGGCAAAAGACAGCCTGGACACCTGAACCAGGAAACTTATCCTTTGGTCTCCCTTCTGGAACTTGCCTCGCAAGCAGAAGCAGCTTGGAGCACGTGAAGCAGTGTATTAAACAAATGAGTCAAAGCAGCTTGGGGCAAAGTACCAGCTAATTTAATACATGCAATAGAACACCCTGGGGGGAGTATATTTACTATGAAGTTGTGTGATACATAGAGCATCTCCTCCCTGGCAGAGGACTAACCTTGCTCCTGCCTTCATCCTCAGACATCCCTCCAGCACCACGGGAACACAATGAGCTTTGGCTGCTATAACCTTGAGTGCAGCCCACACAAAACACATCTTGCTTTGAGAAAAGAACACATCCCAAGATGTTTTCCCAATGCTTGTCCAAGTCCCTGGCACTTATCACTCTTGTTCTTCAACCATGGATAATCTGAAGAGCAGTTTCTATAGGCACAGATACACTTGAGTGAACTTCTTGTCATCTCACTGTCCATCACAAAGTAGCTGCAGCTACTTTTTTGGACTGATCACCCTGGCATTTAGTGCCTCTTCAGAATCCAAAACAGCCCCATTGTAGGGCCATTTGGGACAATCCTGGCTGGGTCTTCCCCTTTTCTCCTTTCAGTGTGAGTCCTGCTTCTGGTTTGGCAAGATGCAAGAGGATTACAGGGGGCATTCAGATTCCTGAAATGGGAATTCCTTGGATCTTGAGAGAGCAAAAACCCAGGACAAAATGCAGGATCAAATGTAGGCAGAGGACCCTGCACTTCTCTTTCTCCTTTGGCTGATATTATCGATAAGTGGACTAAACTCTGGAAGAAAGCAACAGCCAATGCAGAACCAGCTTGAAAAACTGTGAAAGCAAATGGTTTGTGTTGGTTTGTTTCTATTAGTGGTTAATTTCTGGAAGCAAGGAAAGCTCTTTCATATCACTAGCTGGATACAGACTTAAGGAATGGAGAGCTCAGGGACCAAATCTCAAGATAAAACATTGTTATTGATTTAGGATGTTAAATTTAAGCTCCAAAGTAACACACAGAAAATAAATGAAAAATTTCTAGGGAAGAATGTGAGAAGGCAGTTAAAATGGTATGATACAAAAGTCAAATAAATATGAATATAGCCAATAATGGATGAATTAAGAGACAAAAAGCTTCTGAGAATTATAAAGCCAGATAGCAAAAAGGCATAATAAAGACCAGGATTAGCAATATATGCTTAAGCATACATGTATTACCTCTCCTGTCAAAAGACAGATATTGACAGAAAGACTAAAAAAAAACATAACCTGATTATATGCTCTTTATAAGAGACTAGCATTAAATTCAAAGGCAGAAGTAGATTGAAAGTGAAAGGATGGAAAAAATATACAATTCAAATAGTAACCAAAAGAGAGCTGAGGTAGCTATGTTAATAAACAGAACAAAATAGATTTAAGCGAAAAAACTGCCATGAAGGATAAAAAGGTCACTATATGCTGAAAAGGATGTCAATAAAACAAGATTTAACAATAAAAATTTACATGTACCTATGATGGTTTGGAACTGCATGTGCCCCAGAAAATCATGTTCCTAAATGAAGCCATTAGTGTGGGCATAAACACATTGAATGTAGGCTCTTTTGAGGGGGCTTCTTCAGTTAAGGCGTGACCCACCTCATTCAGGATGGGACTTAATCCTAATCTTGGAGTCTTTTATAAAAGGTGTGAATACAGAGAAGAAAAAAGGGTAAGCCATGGAAGCAAGGAGCTGAAATCAGCAAAACCCGGAACAAAAAGGAGAGAAGAGCAGATGCTGCCATGTGTCTTGCCATGTGGCAGAGGAGCCAAGGATTGCTGGCATCTGAGCTTTGAGGAGAGAGCATCACCTTGATTTGGACATTCTCCTGGCTTGAAACTAAGTTAATAGCCTCCATTATTAAAGCTATTTCATGGTGTCTGCTTTGAGCAAGCTAGGAAATTAAAACAGATTTTGGTACCAGGAGTGGGATGCTGTTATTGTAAATAGCAAAAGTGTGAAAACAGCTTCAGAATTGGGTAATGGGTAGAGACTTGAAGAATTGTGAGCTGATGTAAAAGGCCTAGATTGCTTTGAAGAGACTGTTGGTAGAAATATGGATGCTAAAAGTATTTCTGATGAGACCTTGAACAGAAATGACAAATTGGTTATTGGAAACTGGGAAAAAGGTGATCTTTTTTTAAAGTTGAAGTGAACTTGACAAAACTGAGTTCTGATGTCAGATGGAAAGCAGAATTTGAGAGTGATAAAGTTGGATATTGTTCTGGTTTGCTAATACTGCTGTTATGTAAAATACCAGAAATGGATTGGCTTTTACAAAGGGAGTTTATTTGATTCCAAATTTACAGTCTGAATGCCATGAAAATGTCTAAATTAAGGCATCAACACAAGTATACCTTCACTGAAGGAAGGCCAATGGCATCTGGAAAGCCTCTGTTAGCTGGGAAGGCATGTGGCTGGTGTCTGCTGATTCTGAATTGTGTTCCAGCTCCTCTCTCAGCTCCTGTGTGACCTTCAAAATGTTGCTCTTGGGGTGTTTTGCCCTCTCTTACCTTCTCTGGAGCAAAGTGTCAGCAAAAGTCTACTTTCAATGGCCATCTCCAAAATGTCTGTCTTGGCTGCAGCTGCTCTGAGGTCTTTCTGTTTGTGAGCTTTTGTAGGGCACCAGTAATTAATTCCAGAGCCACCCTGAATGGGCAGGGTCCATATCTCCATGGAAATAATCTAATCAAGGTATTATGCACAGTTGGGTTGGTCACATCTCCATTGAAGCACTCAATCAAAAGATTCCAACCTAATCAACACTAATTAATACATCTGCCCCCACAAGATTGCATCAAAGAACATAGTGTTTTGGGGGACATAATACATCCAAACTGGCACAGATATTTGGCTGAGATTTTGAAGCTAAATGTGAAAAGTGCAGCCTGGTCTCCCCTTGCAGGTTACAGTAAAATGTGAGAGGAAAGAAATAAGCTGAGAACTGAACATCTGGGCACAATATAACCAGAAACTGATGATTTTGAATATTCTGCACTTCTGGAAAGTGAGTCCACAGAGAACACTGCTCCATGTGAAGGTTTACCTGAACATGGATCCAGTCAGCCATTTTCAGTGTGTCAGGATTGGAAATGCAATTATCCAGGAAGGATCTGTGGAAAGTTATTTTGTCTGATGGTTTGGACCCCTGTGTAGTACATGCAAAACAGACAAGTTTCTTTTGCAAGATCTGTACAAAGAGAACCACTACCAGCCTGGACTAAACAGACAGAAAAGGGGAAGATTGAAGAAAAAATTATTTCAAAGGCATAACCATGCAAATTGAGGTCTGGACCAAATACATATTTGCAGGCCCACCCATGTGTGTGGAAAGGGTCAGCGTGCTCTGGTATGTTGAGATGGTGAGCTTTCTGCCCTATTGTTCAAGAGTGTTGACACCATAGTCTTCAGAACACATTCCCTTGTGATTGTAAAAAGTCTGATTGCCACCCAACAGTTCTCAAAGGGTGTAGACTTCACTCCAGTGTTCAGAAACAACATGGCTGCTGTAAAATAACTTGGAAAGGATGGGACTGCTATTCCATTGGGCCTGGAGGGCAAAACATAGAGACTCTCAGGCCTTGAAATCTAAGGGAGTATGCCCTGCAGTTTTTCAGAATTGTTTGGGACCTGTGACCCCTGTTTTCCTTCTAATTTCTCCCTTTGGGAAGGGGAATGTTTATCCTATGCTTGTCCCTCCTTTGTACATTGGAAACAGATAACTTGTTCTGTAGGTTTCACAGATCCATAGCCAGAGAGAAATTGTGCCTAATACTCAGAATTGATTTTGATGAGATTTTATACTTAGTATTGTAACTGAAATGACTTACTAAGGCTTTGGGGATGTTGTGATTGATTGAATGTATTTTTATTAGGAAAAACTTGTCTTTTGGGGGTCCAGGGGATGGATTATGATGGTTTGGAACTGCATGTACCCCATAAAATCATGATCTTAAAGTTAATCCCTTCCTGTGGGTGTAAACCCATTGTAATTAGGATCTATTGATGAGTCTACTCCTATTCCTGGAGTCCTTTACAAATGGAATGAATATAGAGAAGGAAAAAAAGAGAAATCTGCAGAAGAAAGAAGCTCAAATCAATGAAAGCTGGAAGGGAAGGGAAAGACCAGTATATGGCACCATGTGCCTTGATATGCGCCAGAGGAACCAAGGGTTGCTGGCAGCCAGCCTTCAAGAAGAAGGTGTGGTCTTGACGATGCCTGAAGTTGAATATTCTCATGGACTCAAACTATAAGCCAATAAATTCCCATTGTTTAAAGCTAAGACATTGCCTGATGTCTGCTTTGAGTAACCTAGGGAACTAAAACAGCACCTAATAGCAGAACCCCAAAATATGTAAACCAAACATTGACAGAATTGAAGAGAGAAATAGGTTACTCCTATGTAAGCTTCAGCTAGATATGCCGAATGACCAGAGTATGATAAGCCCAAGTCAACAGTAGTCCCCCAAACCCTAAAGTACGCCCAGATCCCTATCTGAGACTCTATAGAAGTTTCATTTACTAAATTTATTTTTCAGAAACTTAAATCCTTCAGAGAACTCCTCTGCCAGTTAAGTCCCAAAACCCAGAAGCAATAGCTTCTTCAAGAACATCAACCAGATGTGTCCCCTTTTCCCATAAATTTGACACCCCTTTTTAACATGAACAATGTAGGTTTGTCACTACCTAGACATCCATGAAGAATGGGAAAGTGATTAAACTAGAGAAAGGGGTAGTGACAGAAAAGATGGAGTTTAACAAAGGATTCTGAATACTGAATCTCTTTCTTTTTCGTAGTTGCTAGGATATTAGAATAGCTAGAAGGAAAGAATTGAAATGGTGGAAGTGTAACCCATAGCATCCTTTGAAATTTGTTCTATAGCTACTTGTTAAATTGTAATTTGAAAGTCATCATCTTTTGATATATATATTATATTTCACAATAAGGAAATAACTGAAACTGTGGAACTTTAACCCATAACACTCTTTGACATTTGCTTTCTAACTACTTGTTAAATTGCACATGGAAAGTTATCACTTCTATGTATATGTTATACTCTACAATAAAAAATATTGTAAAAAAAAAGTAGAAGACTGCAATACACCACTTACAATAACACATAGAACATAAAGAGAAAATATCAAGAACAAAATAGAAGACTTGAAATAATGTATGAAACAACAGACCTAGCAGACATACATAGAACACTTCATGCAATAACAGTAGAATACACATTCTTCTCTAGTGCACATAGGCCATTCTTTAGGATAGCCATATGTTAACATCACAAAGCAAGTCTTAATAAATTTAAAAATATTGAAATCATTCAGTATATTTTCTACCACCACAATGGAATGAATCTAGATATTAATAACAGAGGAAGAACTGGAAAATTCAAAAATATGCAGAAACTAAACAATGCATTCATAAACAACCAATAGGTCAAAGAAGAAATCACAAGGGAAAAGGAAGTATTTAGAGGTGAATAAAAAAATAACATACCAAAACTTATGAGATACATCAAAAGCAGGGCTGAGATAGAAACTTATAGCTTTAAATGCCTACACAAATCACACACTTGACCTCACAACTGGATGATCTAGAAAAAGAAGAGAAGACTAAAACCAAAGTAAGCAGATAGAAGGAAGTAACAAAGATTAGAGAGGAGATAAATAAAATAGAGAATGAAGGAAATAACAAAGATTAGAGAGGAGATAAATGAAATAGAGAATGAAAAAAATACAATAGAGATAATCAAAGAAACTAAAAATTTGTACTTTGCAAAGATTACTAAATCTACAAACTTCTAACTAGACTAAAAAAAGAGAGGGCTAAAGTAACTAAAATGAGAAATGAAAGAGGAACATGACTTAAAAAAAGCCACAGATATTAAAAAAAGTATATGAGGATACAATGAACAACTGTGCATCAACAAAATAAATAAGCTGGATGAAATGGACAAATTCCTAAAAATACTAAACTTCCTATACTGACTCAAGAAGAAAGAAAAGATCTCAACAGACCAGCAACCAGATATTGAATCAGTAATCAAAAACCTCCCAAGAAAGAAAGCACAGTTACTGGTGACTTCAATGGTGAATTTAACTAAACAGTCCAAGAAGAATTAACATACATCCTGCTCAAACTGTTCCAAAATATTAAGAGAAGGGAACACTTTCTAACTCATTCTATGAAGCCAACATCACCCTAACACCAAAGAAAGAGAAGATATCCCAAGAAAAGTAAATTGCAGACCAATAATCCTTATGAATATAGACACAAAAATCCTCAAAAAGATAGTAACAAACCATATCTGAAAGCCATTAGATGAATTATACACCATTATAAGGTGGATTTTATCCCAGGTATGCAAGTGTTCTAGTTTGCTAATGCTGCCAGAATGCAAAACAGCATAAATCGATAAGCTTTTATAAAGGGGCTTTATTTGGTTACACAGTTACAGTCTTAAGGCCATAAAGTGTCCAAGGTAATGCATCAACAATCAGGTACCTTCACTGGAGGATGGCCGATGGCATCCAGAAAACCTCTGTTAGCTGGGAAGGCACATGGCTGGTGTCTGCTCCAGAGTTCTGGTTTCAAAATGGCTTTCTCCCAGGATGTTCCTCTCTAGGCTTCAGCTCTTCAAAAAATGTCACTCTTAGTTGCTCTTGGGGTGTTTGTCCTCTCTTAGCTTCTCTGAAGCAAAAGTCTGCTTTCAACAGCTGTCTTCAAACTGTCTCTAATCTGAAGCTACTCTCTCATCTTCTGTGCATTCTTCAAAGTGTCCCTCTTGGCTGTAGCTCCTCTTCAAAATGTCACTCTCAGCTGCACTGAGTTCCTTCTGCTTGCCAGCTCATTTTTTTGGCTCCAGTGATTTAATTTAGACCCACCCTGAATGGGTGGGTAACACCTCCATGGAAATTATCCAGAGTCATCACCCACAGTCGGGTGGGTTTCATCTCCATGGAAACACTCAAAGAATTATAATCAAATTAACACTGATAAGTCTGCCCACACAAGATCACATCAAAAATAATGGCATTTTGGGGGACATAATACATTCAAACTGGCACAGCAAGTGTGCATCAACATAAGAAAATCAGTTAATCTAATAAACTATATTATTAGAACAATGGGGAAAAAAACAAGATCATCTCAATTGTTGCAGAAAAGACATATTACAATATCAGGCACCACTTCTTGTTAAAATGCTTAGGAAAAAAGGAATAGAAGAAACTTCCCCAACAAGAAAAAGGACATGTCTGACAAACCCACAGCTAACATCATACTCAATTGTGTAAGACTGAATTCTTTCCCTATAAGATCAGGAGAAGACAAGGATGTCCACTGTCACCACTGTAATTCCAAATTGTATTGGAAATTCTAGCCAAGGCAATTATGCAAGAAAAACAAACAAAAGGCATCTAAATTGGAAAGGAGGAAATAAAACTTTCCCTATTTGCAGGTGGAAGGATTTTATATATTTACATAAAGAGAAAATCCTGAAAAATCTACAATAAAATGACTAGAGCCAATAATTGAATTCAGAAAAGTGGCAGAGTACAAGATCAATATGCAAAAATCATTAGTTTCTCTACACACTATTGTTCCTGTTTGTGAACGCTGCCATTAAGCAAAATACCAGAAATGAATTGGCTTTTATAAAAGGGCATTATTTAGTTACAAAGTTACAGTCTTAAGGCCACAAAGTGTCCAAGGTAAGGGGGTACCTTCACTGAAGGGTGGCCAATGGTGTCCAGAAAACCTCTGTTAGCTGTGAAGGCATGTGGCTGGCATCTGGTCCAGAGTTTCAGTTTCAAAATGGCTTTCCCCTAGAATGGTCCTCTCTAGGCTACAGCTCCTCAAAAATGTCATTGTTAGTTGCTGTTGGGGTATTTGTCATCTCTTAGCTTTTCCAGAGCAAAAGTCTGCTTTCAAAGGCCATCTCCAAAATGTCTCTGTAAGCTGAAGCTCCTCTCTCAGCTTCTGTGCATTCTTCAAAGTGTCCCTCTTGGCTGTAGCAAGCTTGCTCCTTCTGTCTTAGCTTATATAGTGCTCCAGTAAACTAATCAAGACCCATGCTGAATAGACAGGGCCACATCTCCATGGAAATTATCTAATCAGAGTTATCACCTACAGTTGGGTGGGCTGTATCTTTATGGAAACACTCAAAGAATTACAATCTAATCAGCACTAATACATCTGCCCACACAAGATTGCATCAAAGATAATAGCACTTTGGGGGACATAATACATTCAAACTAGCACAGCCATTAATGAGCAACGTGAAGAGGAAATCAAGAAAAAAAATCCATTCACAATAGCAACTAAAAGAATCACATATCTAGGAATATATTTAACCAAGGAGTTAAAGGACTTATATTTTGAAAACTACAAAACATTGCAAAAATAAATCAAAGAAGACCTAAATGAATGGACAGATATTCCATGTTCATGGAATGGGAGGCTAAATATGGTTAAGGTGTCAATAATTCTATCCAAAGCAATTTATAGATTCAATGTGATCCCAATCAAAATTCCCACAGCCTTCTTTGCAAAACTGGAAAATCCCATCATCAAATTCATATGGTGGGAAAGGAACCCTGAATAGCCAAAGCCATTGTGAAAAAGAACAGAGTTGGATAATTTACACTTCCAAATTTTAAAACTTATTACAAAGCTTAAGCAAAACAGTATAATATTGGCACATGAAAAGAGATATAGACCAATGGAAGCAAATTGAGAGTTCAGAAATAAAACCTCATATATATGATCAGTTAATTTTTGAGAAGGGTGCCAAGTCCATTCAATGGGGAAAGAACAGTCTCTCCAACAAATGGTGACAGGAAAGCTGGGTATCAATGTGCAAAGAATGAAGGTGGACCCCTCTCTCACAAAATATACAAAAGTCAACTCAAAATACATGAAAGACCTGAATATAAGAATCAAAGTTATAAAAGTTCAGGAAGAAAACACTGAAGCATCTTCAGGACCTTGTGTTGTGCACTGGTTTCTTAGACTTTATACCTAAAGCATGAGCAATTAAAAAATATATAGGTAAATGGGACTCATCAAAACTGAAACCTTGATGGAAGAAGAGGGCAGCATAGAGAGGACTGGAAGCTAGTTTGTCCCCCTGTAACAACTAACAGACAACCAGGAACAAGTAGTAATTAATCTGGAATAACTGCTGGGGGACAAACATGACTGCTGACTCATCATACACCAATCTGAATTGGGAGGAACACTCAAGATTTCAGCACAAAATCTGTAAGTGAAAACTGTGGATCCAAGCTGGGAACCCCCTCCCCACACAGTCTGAACTTCAAAGACTCACAGTGCTAGAGAGCAGCACTCTCTGAGCAAGTGAATGTAGCTCAGCTGAGTTCCAACTGGGGTTTTAATCAACAAATGTGGACTGCTTGATACAAGCTATGAATCCCCAACAAGCAGACAGAGGCTTTTGGTGATGACTGAACTTGGAGAGCCAGAGAGTGGCCACAGACTGGACCTGAAAGGGACTTTCTGTCTCTTTTTCAGCTCAGTGGAGAAAGCCTCAGTCATTGTAAATTCCCAGCGCTCTGACCCAGAAAAGGGTGGAGACAACACAGGCAGAAAAACTATTCAAATGTAAATGACCTCTCCCTAGGGGTCATTTTTCCCCTAAGAGGAAGAAGGTGGTCCTAAGCTCTAATACCTGCCTTCCATTTAGAACCAGACCCCAGAGCCTCAGGGAAAACATCCATGGGCCACACCACCTTATATCAGTCTGGAACTTCAGGCTGACAGGTGCCACCTGCTGGGAAGAAAAACACACTGACTTCAGGCATTGCAGGCTGTACCAATCTTCTAAAACACACCCTCAGGGAGATGTGATCCTATTGCCTCTTTCTGAGACCTGAGCCCATTCTGGTCTGGGAACACATGATTGGGGTAACCAAGGAAACTAGATGCCTAGACAACAGGAAACTACAACCTACACTAAGAAAAATGAAGTTATGGCCCAGTGAAAGGAAAAAACTTACACTTCAACTGAGATACAGGAATTTAAACAACTAACACTAAATCAGTTCAAAAAGTTTAGGGAAGATATAGCAAAAGATATGAAGAATATATGAAAACACTGGGCATACATAAGGTAGAAATTGAAAGTTCAAAAAAACAACTGGCAGAAATGAAAGGCACAACACAAGAGATGAAAGACACAATGGAAACAGACAAGAGCAGATCTCAAGAGACAGAAGAAAACACTCAGGAATTGGAGAACAAGGCACCTGAAAGCCTACACACAAAAGAACAGATAGAGAAGAGAATAGCAAAATATGAGCAACATCTCAGGGAACTTAAGGACAAAATGAAATGCAGGAATGTATGTGTAATTGGTGTCCCAGAAGGAGAAGAGAAGGGCAAAGGGGAAGAAGCAATAATAGAGGAAATAATCAATGAAAATTTCCCATCTCTTATGAAAGACATAAAATTACAGATCCTAAAAGTGCAGCATAGTCCAAGCAGAATAGATCTGAATAGGCCTACGCCAAGACACTTAATAATCAGATTATCAACCATCAAAGATAAAGAGAGAATCCTGAAAGCAGCAAGAGAAAAGCAATCCATCACATACAAAAGAAGCTTGATAAGATTATGTGTGGATTTCTCAATAGAAACCATGGAGGCAAGAAGGAAGTGGGGTGATATGTTTAAGATACTGAAAGAGAGAAACCACCAACCAAGAATCCTATATCCAGCAAAACTGTCCTTCAAATATGAGAGGGAGTTTAAAATATTCTCTCACAAACAGACAATGATGGAGTTTGTGAACAAGATAACTGCTCTACAGGAAAGCACTGCAGACAGAAAGGAAAAGGCAGCAGCGAGAGCTTTGGAAAACAATTTTGGGTGACAATAGCACAGCAATGTAAGTACAGTGAACAAAGATGACTGTGAGTATGGTTGAAAGAAGAAGGTTAGGACCACGTGGGACACCAGAACAAAAGACAAAAGATAAAGACTGGGACTGCATAATTCAGTGAAACCTAGGGTGCTCAACGATTGTAATAAAATGTACAAATATGTTTTTTCATGAGGTAGAACAAATGAATGTCAACATTACAAGGTGTTAAAAATAGGGTGGGATTGGGGGGGAAGCACAATCAATGCAAACTAGGGACTATAATTAAGAGAAACATTGTATTATGCTTCCTTTAATATAACAAAGGCAATATACCAAAGCTAAATGCATATGGGGGGGGACATAGGGGAAGGGTATGGGACTCCTGGCATTGGTGATGTTGTCTGACTCTTTATTCTACTTTAGGTTAATGCCATCATTCCTTTGTTGCTTTCTAGCTATCATTTCTTCCCTCTCTCTTTCTGTCTTCCTTTTCTTTTGTCTCTCTACCTTCTTTGACTCTTCCTCCTTCTTTGTGGAAGAAATGGAGATGCCCTTATATAGAGAGTGGCGATGGTGTTGAATACACAAATACATGACTATACAGGGAACCAATGATTGTTTACTTCAGATGAAATCTATGGTGTGTAAACAAAACCATCTTTTAAAACATGACTTGATGAAGAAACTTTGAGGACACTATATTGAATGAAATAAGACAGACACATAAGGACAAATATTGCAGGGTCTCACTAATATGAGCTAATTATAATATGTAAACTCATAGACATGAAATACAAGTTACCAGGATATAGAATAAGCAGTTGCTTACCATGAGCAGAATGTTCACCTAGGGTGAACTTAAACATTTAGAAATGGACAGAGGTGACGGTAGCGTGTTGAGAATAACAGTATTGAAACGTATGTGAAGGTGGTGGAAAGGGTAAGCTCAGAGTCACATATGTCACCAGTAGGAAAGTTGGAGGTTAAAAGATGGGAATGTATAAAACAGTAAGTCTTGTGGTGGACAATGTCTGTGATTAACTGTACAAATTAGAAATCCCTCTCATGAACTAGAACAAATGTATGACACTATAAATAGAAGTAAATAATAGAGAGGCATATAGGAAAACATATATACCTATTGCAAACTATATACTACAGTTAGTAGTATTTTAACATTCTTTCATTAACGGTAACAAATATACTATGCCAAAATTATGAATCAATAATGGAGTGGGGGTGGTTAGGGGTATGGGAGGATTGGAGTTTCCTTTTTTTGTCTTTATTTCTTTTCCGGAGTAATGAAAATGTTCTAAACATTGAAAAAAATTAATTGTGGTGATGGATACACAGCTGTATGATGGTACCATGGGCAATTGTTTGTACACTTTGGATCTCTGGATAGTTGTATGGTACAAAAAATGAAAAAAAAATTAAAAACCTGAAACCTCTGTGTATCAAAAACCTTCATTATGAAAGTAAAAAGACAACCTACAGAACAAGAGAAAATGTTTGGAAACCGCATATCTGATAAAGGTTTAATATCCAGAATGTATAAAGAAATCCTATGCTCAACAACAAAACACAAATAATCCAATCTTAAAAATAGACCAAAGACTTGAACAGAAATTTCTGTAATGAAGATATACAAATAGCCAAAAAGTACACTGAAAGTGGCTCAACGTTAACCATTAGGGAAATGCAAATCAAAGCCACACTGTGATTACATTTCCCACCCACTGGAACAGCTACTATTCAAAAAAATGTATAATTACAAGTATTGGAGAGGATGTGGAGAAATAGGAAAACCCATTAATTGTTGGTGGGAATGTAAAATGGTGCAGCTATTGTGGAAAACATTTTAGTGGTTCCTTAGAAAGTTAGGTATCGAATTACCAGATGACCCAGCATTTCCACTGCTAGGTATATACCCAAAAGAATCAAAAGTAGAGATTCAAACAGATAGTTGCATACCAATTGTCATAGCAGCACAATTGCCAAAAGAAGGAAGCAACCCAAGTGTCCTCCAATGGATGATGGATAAACAAAATCTTGTATATATATATACACAATGGAATATTATTCAGCCATAAAAGGAATGAATTTCTGATACTTGTAACAACATGAATGGAACTTGAAGACATCACATTGAGTGAAACAAGTCAGACAAAAACGGACAAATATTGTATGATTTTACTGATATGAAATAATTAGAATAAGCAAGTTCACAGAGTTAGAAACTATAATACAGGTTACCAGGGGACAGGGTGGGTATAGGGAATGGGGAGTTAATGTTTAATTAGCACAGTTTCTGTCTAGGATGATGGAAAAATTTTAGTAATGGGTGGTGGTAATGGCAGCACAATATTGTGAATGTAATTAATATCACTATATTATATATTTGAATGTGGTTAAAAGGGGAAAATTTAGACTATATATATATATCTATACACACATATAACAAAATGTTAAGAAAAAACAGAACTCTAGAGCACAAACAGTGCAATCTATTGTAACCTGTGGAATATTGTTAATAATATAATTGTAATAATATTTCATGAATTTTAACAAAGGAATCACACTTATACAGTGTCAGTAATAGGGAAAACTCTTTATATGTGGGGGAGGTATATGGGAATTCTGTCTTTTTTGCATGATTTTTCTCTAAACCCACAACTTCTCTAATAAAAAAATATAAATTAAAGAAAGTCACCACATAGAAGTTGAAAAGATCAGTCACAAACTGGGAGAGGATACCTGCAAGACACAAAGAATTAATTCTGAATATTGGAACTGAAAGTACATGTACAAATCAATAAAAAATTTCAAGCATCCAACAGAAAAATGAGCAAAAGACTTTAACAGGCATTCCACACAATTTGACAAAGTGAATGGCCAATAAACATCTATAAATATGCTCACCCACCTTAGTGATCAGAATGCTAGTAAAACTGCAATGAGATTCCATTTCACACCCATGATATTAATACCAATTAAATGACTGACAATATTTAATTCTTATGAGAGTGTGGAGCAATGAACATTTTTATATTCTGCTGGTGAGATTGTAAAGTAGCTTTTAAAAAACCTATTTAGAAAATGTTTGATGTTACCTGCTAATGTTGGGCGAGTTTCTGCTTGTGGCTTGGACATAGCAGCTTGTTTTAATTAGTCCTCACAATATGGATGGTAATGATGGCTAGATAAATTAAAAAAAAAAATCTCTTCAAAGAAATGGGGAGATTTTTATAACACCAATGGCTTTTATTTAGTCATGAATGCTTGGGGCAGCCTTAAAAAGTAGTTAGCTATTCCCATTGCAAAAGAAACATCACACCTAAACTGTTAGAAATTCAAGGTTATCCTCCAAGCATGTCAAAAGATTCAAGTGATTTTATGTACATAACAAAGGAGGTGACTCAAAGAAAATTAAAAAGAGACACTTTTTTAAGTGAAGTGGTAAATTTCAGTGAATCAGTTCCCAATAGAGTCTTTAGAAGAACAAAAATTTACAGTAAACATTTTGAACTCTGGAATGCAGATAGGGCACAATTACCAGGACATTACATTTATAAAACTGCTTACATAGTAGTTTTTCCAGAGTAAGAATTAAAAAATATACAGGCCAGGTCAAAATAACTGGAGAGAAAGGAAAATTATCAAGCCTACAAATTTGCAGTAGCATTTAATCTTCATGTTAATTGCTAATTTTTATCACAGGGCATAGTGACCAAACAGAAAGCAATATGCCTAAATTATGCAGCATTCTTACTGAGACAAGGCGACACAAATTGGGGTTCAGGGCTACCAAGGTAGCCAGGTTATGTGGGCCCAACCAAAGCCGGTTTAAGTACTATGTCAAACATGTATTCATCCATCTCAAAAATAGGAATAGAATAGCAGAGTAAACTCAAATAAGGTAAATGGAAGAAAATAATAAAGATGAGAGCAGAAATTTATGAAAAAAGAAAACAAATATAAAATAGAGATATATCAACAAAGCTAAAAGTTGATTGTAAATAAAACTAATAAAGATGATAAATCCCTAATAAGAGACAGAGACAGAAAGAGATAAAAGAGAAAGAAACAGAAGGTTCTGTGTTCAGTATCAAGAAAAAATGAGAACATAATTATAGATTCTGCAGACATAAAATATAATTAGAGGAGAGCATGAAAAACTTTGTACCAAAAATTTTGAAAATTCTGATGAAATGGAAAAACTCATTTAAAAAAACATTTTAACAATCCTGACCAAGAAAAATTAGAAAACACTATTTCTATATCCATTAAGTGAATTCAACCCATAATTTTTAAAGAAAATCTATCCACAAAGGAAATTTCATGCTGAGATGGCTAAACGGTGAATTCTTCCAAATACTTGAGTAAGAAATATTAGTCTTATATAAACTCTACCAGAAGATAGAAAAACAATAATTACTTCCAAATTCAGTGTATGAAACTGTCAAAATCTTGTTATCAAAATCTGACAATGATATAATAAGAAAGGAAAATTATAGACTAATCTCTCTCATTAATGTCTCTCATGAACATAGATGAAAAAATTGTTAATATTAACAAGATAACTCTAATGATATATAAAAATTGTTATTCATAGCAATCAAGTTGGGCTTATTCCATAAATGAGGGTTTAGTTTAACATTTTAAAAAACAATGTAAGAGGGTGGGGCAAGATGGCAGAGTGTGAGATGTGAAATTTTCTTACTCCTCTGGGGCAGCTGGTAAATAGCCAGGAACTGTATGAAACAGCTTTTTTGGGGTCTCTATGACTAGTCACCCATCCTAGAATGGGTGGAACAGCTGATCACAGGAAAATCTGTAAGTTTCCCCAGGCAGGGGGATGGTACCCCACTCCACCCCAGGCATGGCAGACTGTCTTGGAGCTGGTTCCCTGAGGGAAAGAAAACAATCTGTGCTGGGAACAAGGAGTCGTCTCAACAGGACACCAATTGCAGAATTAATTAACAAACTTGGACTGCTGAATAAAATTTCCAAGAACAGATAAACTGAGAGCAGGCACAAAAGAAACCAGGAACAATCAGTCCAGCAGAGAGGGAGCAGGGCTAACAACAGTTAAAATTTAAAAAAAGACTTTTGGAATTGGAGGTGTTCAGAATACTGGAAAAGGGGCTGGGCTCCAACTCTCATCCACAAAGCAGGGTATCTGGGGTTCAGATCTGAAAAGGGTCTTTTTTTTCTTCTTTTCTTTCTCTCTGACTCTTTATCTTTCTGGTTTTCAATAGCCCATCAAAGAGATAAGACTAAAGGGTTTATCTTTAAATAGCCTATACTGGAACTGACAAAACTTGGGGGCCGGGAAAAGGCCTTGAAAAGGGATTTCTTTTTCTTTTTCTTTTTTCTTTTTTCTTTTTTTCTGAAATAACTATTCTAAGTAGCTCATTACAGAAAGCCTCAGATATTTGCAACTGGCCTCTGGACCCAGGCAACAGTGGAGCTAAGATAGTTCTATGAGACAAAGTAATGCATCTAGTGGAGGAGAAAATTCCCTAAGGGTTATGACTTTCCCAAGGAAAGGGGAGCATGGTCCAGCTCAAGTGGTGGCTGTTCTTCAAAGAACTCAGACCCCAGGGGCTGGAAAACAGAAACCAGCTTGTGTCAGCCACACCCCTGGCAGGGACAGATTCTGAGAAGAATTAAAGGCACCTGTGGTGCCTCTTAACACTGGTGGAGAGCTGTGGGCTGACAAGAACCACCTGCTGGACAGGATAAAAAAATTCACTGAGTCTAGAGACTATTCAGGAGGATCTGAAAACCTTCAGAATCTCATTCACAAGGAAACTTCATACCTTTCTCCTGAGAACTGGGCCTGTCTAGATGGGGAAAATTTGATTGGGGTCTACCATATTTGAGAAGACCCTCTCACCAAAAGATTACATAGAGGCAGGGCAGGAACCAGAAAAAACAAGAAATGAAAAATTCTGATTAACTAAAGAGAAGCTATGTTAGAGGTTTAGAATAAATTGAACTGAATGCCAAAGAACAGATAGAAAACAAAGCCAACCAACAAGAAAACCCTAGGTAAAAGAATGAAAATAATCTCCAGAATAAACTAATCAAGAAAAAATCAGATGCCTAGACAGCCAAAAATAACAAGCCACACTAGGAAACATGGAAATACAGAACAGCCAAGGGAACAAACTAAAACTTCAACTGAGATACAGGAATTGAAATGGCTAATTAAAGATGTTCAAACAAATCTCCTAAACCAAATCAATGAGCTGAAGGAAAATGTGGAAAAAGAGATGAAGGATATAAAGAAGACACTGGATGAACATAAAGAAGAATTCATAAGCTTGAAAAAACAAACAGCAGAACTTATGGGAATAAAAGGCACAGGAGAAGACATGTAAAACATAATGGAGACATAAAACAGTAGTTTTGAAGAGGCAGAAGAAAGCATCAGTGAACTGGAAGACAGGACATTTGAAATCATACACAAAAAAAGAAGATAGGGAAAAGAATGCAAAAATACGAACAAGGTCTTAGGGAGTCAAATGACAACATGAAGTACACGAATATATGTGTTATGGGAGTCCCAGATGTAGAAGAGAAGGGAAAGGGGGCCAAAAGAATAATAGGAGAAATAATCACTGAAAATTCCCAACTCTTATGAAAGACATAAAATTACAGATTCAAGAAGTACACTGTACCCCAAACAGAATAGATCCAAATAGACCTACTCCAAGACAATTACTGATCAGATTGACAAAGAGAAAATTCTGAAAGCAGCAAGAGAAAAGTGAACATCACACACAAGGGAAGCTCGATAAGACTATGTACAGATTTCTCCACAGAAACCATGAAGGTGAGAAGGCAGTAGTATGATATATATTTAAGATACTGAAAGATAAAAACTACCAACCAAGAATTCTATATCCAGCAAAACTGTCCTTCAAAAATGAAGGAGAGATTAAAATATTTTCAGAAAAACAGACACTGTGAGAGTTTGTGAATAAGAGACTGGGGCTGTAAGAAATACTGAAGGGAGTGCTACAGGGTGATAAGAAAAGACCAGAGAGGTATTGAGAAGAGTGTAGAAATGAAGACTATCAGAAAGGGTACATGGAGAGAGAGAAAAAAGCAAGATATGACATATAAAATCCAAAAGGCACAATGGTAGAAGAAAGTACTGCCCTTACAGTAATAACATTAAATGTTAATAGATTAAATTCCCCAATAAAAAGAAATAGACTGGCAAAATGGATTAAAAAACAGGACCCATCTATATGCTGTCTACAAGAAACTCACTTTAGACACAAGGACAAAAAGAGGCTGAAAGTGAAAAGTTGGAAAAAGGTATTTCACACAAACAACAACCAGAAAAAAAGTGGGAGCAGCTATGCAGATATCAGACAACTTGGATTTCAAAAGTAAAACAATTAAAAGGATCAAAGAAGGACACTGTATATTAATAAAATATCAATTCATCAAGAAAACATAACAATCATAAATACTTATGCAGTCAGCCACAATGCCCCAAAACACCTTAGACAAACACTGAGAACACTGAAGGAAGTAGATAACTCCACAATAACAGTTGGAGGCTTTAATACACTGCTCTCATCAATGGATAGAACATCTAGACAGAGGATCAATAAGTAAACAGAGATGTTGAATTGGATGAAAAATGAACGAGAACTGGCAGACATTTATAGAACACTACAGCCCACAACAGCAGGGTACACATTTTTCTCAAGTGCTTATGGAACATGCTCGAGGATAGACTACATGACAGGTCACAAAGCAAGTCTCAACAAACTTTAAAAAACTGATATTATACAAAACACTTTCTCAGATCATAGTGGAATGAAGGAGAACTCCGTAACAGGCAGAAGCTTGTAAATTTCACAAGTATATGGAGGCTAAATAACACATTCTTAGAGTGTTAAAGGAAGAAATTACAGGAGAAACTAGTAAATACCTCAAGGCAAATGACGATGAAAACACAACATATCAAAACTTATGGAATGCAGTAAAGGCAGGGCTGGGAGGGAAATTTATTGCCCTAAACACCTATATTAACAAAGAGGAGAGAGAAAAAAATTGATGAATTAACTGTTCACCTGGAGGACAGAATTAAAGCTCTTTTTTTTAAATAGTCTATACTGGGCCTTTCTTTTTCTTTTTTTAATATCTCTCTCTCTCTCTCTCTCTCTCTCTCTCTCTCTCTCTCTCCCTCCCTCCCTCTCCCTCTAGCTCTTAAATAAGTATTCTAAGTAGCCCGTTACAGAAAGCCTCAAAGATTTGCAATTTGGGCCCAGGCAAAAGCAGAGCTAAGATAGCTCTGCAAGACAAAGCAATAAGTATAGTGGGCGAGACAATTCCCTGGAGGGCGTAACTCCCCCAGGAGAAGGGGGCATGGTGCAGAGCCAGTGGCAGCCCTCCTCTGGGTAACTCAGACCCCGGGGCTGGAATTCAGAAACCAGCTTCAGTCAGCCACACCCCCGACAGGGTCAGGGTCATGAGGAACTAAAGGCTCCCACCTCCTCACACTGGTGGGGGAGCTGTGGGCTGGCAATCACCACCTGCTGGACAGCGCAGGAAAATCACAGAGTCTAAAGGCCTCACAGGAGGGTCTCATTCTCAAGGAAACTCCGTATCCTCCTCCTGAGACCTGGGCCTCTCTCAACTGGGGTTGACCATATCTGAGGAGACCCTCACACAAAAAGGTTATACGGAGGCATGGCAAGAAACAGAAAAACAAGAGGTAAAAAACTCTGATCAACTAAATAGAACCTAAGTTAGTGGTCTAGAATAAGCTGAACTGAACAGAGAACAAAGCCAACTCACAAGAAAACGCTAGGTAAAACAGTGAAAACAGGCTCCAGAATAAACTAATCAAGAAAGTCAGATGTCTAGACAGCTTAAGATAACAAACCATACTAGGAAACACAAAAATATGGACCAGCCAAAGGAACAAACTAATAGTTCAACAGAAATACAGGAGCTGAGGCAACTAATGCTAAATTAATTCAATGAACCAAAGGAAGATCAAACAAATCTCCTAAATCAATTCAAAAATCAAGTCAATGAACTGAGGGAAGATATAGCAAAAGAGATGAAGGACATAAGGAAGACACTGGATGACCATAAAACAACATTCAAAGAATAAAATGGCAAGTCATGGGGAGATTCTCTCCTTTCCCAGTTTATTTATAAAATAGATGATTATTATAGAGAATATACAAAGAACTCCCACAAATCAATAAGGAGTCAGACCACCTGATACAAAAGTTGTCAAAAGTCTTTTATGCAAACACTTCGTAAATAATTAATGGACATATGAGAATGTGCTCAATATCATGTCATCAAGGAAATACAAATTAAAACCCCAAGGAGATACTAGTATACATCTGCTGAAATGACTAAAATGTTTTTATAAAATGACAATACCAAACGTTGTCAAAGATGTGGAGCACCTGCAACTCTCTTTCTCTGCTAGGGAGAATATCTGAAACTACTCTGGAAAGCTGCTTGGCAGTGCCTACTAAAGCTAAATAAACATGTACCCAGTGACTCAGCAGTTCTTCACGCCTATATAGGGAGGGGAGGACAGCTCAAGAGGGCTACATCTTCACGAGCAACTGTGACAGCATTTACAGACACCCAAGACATATGCACAGCATATATTCACCGAAAGACATGTATGAGAATGTTCATCACAGCTCTGTTTGTAATAGACAGAGGGTTGTAGCCATGGTGGGCTTGCTAGTATCAAACTAATGTCCCTGCTATAAACAACTATAAAAATTTGATAAAACGTAAAAAAAAATTGTAGAGACGATGACTAAGACAGGGCTATTATACTTGAGCAAAAGAAAGCACATAAGAAGAATTCCATATTAATCCTTACTTTATCCTTGGATGCATTTTTCCAAACCATGGTACAGGGAAACTGAGTGCAAGCAGACAGCAGCAGTCTCATTGGGTGGTAAACTGAAGACTGGTTTTCAGGCTGACACAGCTACTAGGATATGAAGGAAGGGTACCAGAGAAGAGTCACAGAGGATTCCCAAAATTTATATATAATTTAGCATTGAATCCTTGCTCTAAACAAGCCGCCAATGCAATTGATATTCTGGAAGTCCTCTCAGAAAAGATTTACTTGAAGGCTGGAGAGCTGCACAGATATTATAGAGACTGCATAATGCTGGGAACTGGTTGAATTTCAGCCCAGTCTTAGTAAACAGACTTGGGAAAACAGCCCAAACTGTTGGTTGAGGACCTGGAAATTCCAAAGCCTAGAAATTAGGAATGCATTCTGAATGTAAGGGACAAACTGAAATGTCCCTGCTTCAGCAAAGCCTAAACCCAAACCTCTACAAGAATAATGTGATCCACTCATGATTTAACTGCCTTCCAGAACAAAAATTTAACATATTTCAAGGGGAGATTATATATTCCAGAATTTCTACAATGTACCATCTATAGTAAATGGTCTACTATTAATAGGCAGACAAAATGATTGGTAATAAATAGGTAAAATAGTCAATAGAAGCAGATCCCGTTGCTGAATGAGCAAAGAATTCAAAGGAAATAGAGTAAAAGATGGACAAAATATATAAAAAGATGAATCGTATCAGCAAATAATTTATATCTATGGAAGTCAAAGGTATATTCTAGATCTAAAAAATACATCTGAAATTCAGAACTTATTGGATGTATTTAACAGCAAACTAAACACAGCCTAATACAGGATTAGTAAATACAAACACAGGTCAATAAAGTACATCCAAGTGAAGCACAGGGAGATAAAGAATGACAATTATTTATTTGTGCATCAATTGGATACAAAATTAACAAAACATGATATAGTCACACATTGTTATGTATATTAGTTTGAATGAACAAAATATAAGTGTAAATAGTATTGTATAGATCACAACAATTAAATGATGAGTGACAAAAGCAATAGTATGATACCATTTGAGTAAATTTAAGCATACACACACAGAAGGCAATCTTATATATTACTTACAGAGTGAGAGTAAAAAAGAATACAAGGTCATAGACTACAAAAAAGGTAATAGGTTAAGACTGGATATGAATCAAAAGCACTTAATTTGTACTCTTTTATTCCTTTTATTAAAATGATAATTTGTACAGAAAATATGACAAAATATTTTTTAATTCTGTATGGTGGACACAAGACTGTTTGCCAGTATATTTTTGTACTTTTCTAAATCTTTCATTTTTTAAGTTAAAGAAAATAAAACCTATAAACAAAAGTAGTACATGCAACACATCCATTGAAAAATATCCATGCAACATAAAACATGGAAGTTTCCTTTACCCACAAAGGCTCAGAATTTTACCTGTCACACACCCTTCCCCAGGAAGCTAGAAGTTGTGCTACTCCAGAGTAAAAGAGTAAACCCAGAAACAGGGAGAAACGGGGCAGAGAACAAGAGAGATTCAGCACAAGAAGGAGTCCAAGGGAATTCCCAGGATGACGGTGATTAGACCCCAGTATGATAGCTACACAGAACTATAGAACAAAACCAAAACATATTTTAAAGGTATAAGACTCCTTGAGAGTTTTATTCAAGAAGATGAAAATCAGAGAAGACCTGATGCTTCCAAATGATGTGAGAGGACAGGTAAACAACTGGCAAAGAGTTCAGGTTGAGTGAGAAATTAGAACCCAGGAAACCTAGCAATTAAATAAAAGTAAGACAAGCTTTAACATCAATAAAAACAATAAATTGTGCATAAATATGCTTTAAAGCTCAACTGTGCATGACCTTTCTGTGGCTACAATTTTCTAAATATGGAATATCAGTGTAATCAAAATTATAATACAGCTACATTAGGAGAATGAGGGAATTAGAAAGGTCCATTTATGGAACGGGATGAAATATATAAAAATGGTCTCCTTTTATAGCAGGAATTTAATATATAATACCTGAAACAAATTTTTAAAAATAGAATTTTAAGCATACTATTGAGCTATAAATAGTTATAAAATAATTAGCTAAATCTTTGTCCTAGATTTTAAATTTCTACCAGGACATGAAAACCTGATATCATCTTCTCTCTCGGTAAAACAGTATAATTCCATTATGTCACAGTTTATTATTCTTTTCAATAAGGCATCACCCACATTCTTAGAAACACAACTCTGTGCCATAGAAGACTGAAATAATGTGGTGAGTTTATAGTCTAAGTACCATACCTTACCAATTACACGATTCTTATAACAAGCTTGCTTTATTTCAAAAATTTAAAAAAAAAAAATTAGCTAAGAGAGTAAACATTGGTTACTTAGGGAGGTGTGGAAAAAGAAGAGGGGATGGGCGTTTAATGTTTTCTACAGTCCACTCTGTAGAACTGACTATTAACCATGTATATGAAAACTTTGGATAAAATGGACACTTTACAAAAGTGTTAAAGATGATTACTTTAATCTAATGCTAATATTATTCCTTCTCCCCATCTCCTACTGCTGTCCCATGTTTGAGTTGTCTTGTTTTTTAACCCCACAAATTATACATTACTATTATTTTTGTTTTACCCAATCAATGATTGTTTACCATTTTCTTTAGGAAACGTTTCTTCTTGCATGTCAAATATTCCTTCTGGCATCATTTTTCTTCTTTTACATCTTTAGAATTTCATTTAGCACGAATCTGTTTGTATAACTCTTTAAGATTTCAGTTTTTGAGAACATCTCTATTTTGCTTTGTATATAAATCTGTGTTGACCCTTTCTCTACACTTTGAAAAGAACTTTTTCCTAAACACAAGTGTTGATTTGTTTTTCACTTATCTTGCTTAGGGCTCTCTCCTGTGTTCTTATAATTTATGGTAATTTCTCAAACTTTATCATCTCAAGTGTGGCCTCTCCCTCATTATATGTGTTTTCTTCTTCTGGGTCTCTGGTTAGATAGCTTTACTTTCTATCATCCATGCTTCTTAAATTCTATTTTATATCTTTCATCTCTTTGTCTGTGTTGTGCTGTGTATAATTCCCTCAAATCTATGTTCTGGCATATTGATCTTTTATATGTTTAATCTGCTGCTTCAGTTAAACATTGTTTTATATTTAATTTTGACAACTATAGCTTAAGTTCTATAAGTTTTAATTATTCCACTCAAACTCTTCTGGTAATTGTGTACTTTCGTATTTCTTAGACATACTTTCAGTACATTCTTCATGTATTTATTTTATATTCACTATCAAATAGTTCCAATAGCTGTAGTTTTGTTGTTCTGATTCTTCTGTTTGTTCCTGCTATCGACACTTGCTCAAAGTGTTTTTTTGTCTTGTGTTTTTGGTGATCTTATTTTTTTAACATCAAGTTATTTAATATGTTGTCTGCATGAATTCTGAGGCCTCTTTTCAATTTTTTTTTTTTTAACATTTTTGTACCTTGGAGAATTTTCCCTAACTGCTCTCAGAGTCAGAGGGACTACCAACACGGAACCAAATTAGATTAAGTTCTCAACTTGTGTCTTTAATTCTAGTCTGACACCTGTGTGAGGACTGGCTAGTAGCTGCAAATTTTTGATACAGCTAATTTTACCCCTTCTACCCAAAGCCAAGGCTGAGAAGATTTAATTTTCTAGCTCTCTCTTTGTGGGGAAAGATTTTTTTTTAGTTCATATACTGCGGCTGTCTCCCTTTTAGGGTCTCAGGGTTATGCAGAAATCCCCCACCTGACCCTTCCCCTTGTGAGGGTCACAGACTTTGTCTTCTGTCCTTCTCAGTGGAAGCCCTAGCTCAGTGATGATGGATTCCCACAAGACAGGAGCCAGCTTCTCTTGGTTACCTCTCTGGATTCATTTTCCTTGTTTTGGTTTTCCTTTTTTTTTTCCTTTGTTTCCTTTTTTTTTTTTTTTTTTTTTTTTTTTTTTGCAATGGGAGAGTTGGTGCCTTGAAGGAATTCCCACATTTTCTTACTCATTCAGTTGTGCATTTAAAGATTATTTAAAAATATTTTATCCAGCACTTAAGTTTTAATACCAAAAGTATTTTTAGGATACCCACGCTTTCGTTATAAAATATTTTTTAAAGTATCATAAAGAAATCTATCTTTTCAGTAATGCTCACCCCATAGTAGGACCCTATGGGAGTAATGCCCACAGGCTCTTAGTAATCCAGAGTTGTCTGAGAGTTTTGCTAGCACCATTGGCAGATGTAGGCAGTTAAACCCAAAGATCTGTTGCTTAGTAAGTGAATGCACTGATACCAGACACATTAGCATTATCTGCTGCAGAATTCTTCCTATCCGAGGTGACCAATACAAAACAGATGGCTATTTTCTGCTTCTGTTAGAATTGTTTAAAATATATGATTACTGGAGTTATATAGTTTCGAAATTTAGGGGCTACCAAATAGAATAGAGCAAAAATTCTCCCATTCAATGCCTCACACCCATTTCTTCTCTCCTGAGAAACCAAATCCGTCCAAATAATTTCTATCAAGATGGAAGCTTTAACACCTCTCAGTTCTAAGAAGTGTATATTTGTATCAAAGGGAACCAAGTTGTAGTGAGGACCTTGTTTCTACAAAAATCTATCTCATTTAATCACCACAAAGCAAACATGAGGTTAGAAATGGAAAGGTTAAGTAATAGAACTTACATGGCAAAGCAAGGACTCACACCCAGCCCTGCTCACACTCTTCTATGTCCCCATGTTTTCCCCATTCATGAAGCAGAAATGAAAGTGGTCTTGAATGTGGAATGCAAGCCACTGAGCTCCCATTTCCTCATCCTTAACCTGAAGTTCTGGACCATCTCTGTCCACAGTTCCTTCTAGATTACACTTGATCACAGCAAGAGGGTAAATAATTGCACTGATGCCCTTTCAGCCTTGAATGAGGAGACCCATGCAGTGCAGAAAAGGCAAAACCAAGAGTGGGGATATCTCCCCTTTACTCAATGAAGCTGAGCACCCAGTTTATTTACACAGAGGAGACAAAGAGGGATGTGCCCACTTAGGATGTGATTCCAGCTTGTCTGAACAGTCAAAGCTTCCCTAGAGACAAGAATATAAACCAGGTGTTCCAGTCCATCCACAGCCTGGCTTCGCCTAGTTTTGCTGCAGCAAGACCAAATAGCAGTTAAGAGTAAGGTTTAAGGCTCGGACCTGAGTTCAAGGCCTGGCTCCCCGTACCTCACTGTGTCACCTTGATGGCTTGTTTAACCTCCCCAGCCTCAGCTACTTCAACTGAGCTTGAGAGTCAGATAAGTCTCAGAGGGTGGGTTGGGATCATGGAAGCTAAGACTTTTCCCACTGGATGGCCATGGAATCTATCACGTATTGTATCCTTCCCTCTTCCTGCACTGTGCTGTGTTCTCATCCATGCCCCTGCTTGGGCTGCTTCTGAGAATGGGCTCGTGCTCCTCCTGTTTGTGCACGTGGTTGAATCAAATGACCTTTCCCATCATAGGAGCCAACGGGCTCCATGTGAGCTCTACCTTAGAGCCACCTGGGAGCTTTTAAGAAGCACTGATCCCTGCCTCCACCTCTAGAGGTTCTGACTTACTTGTTCTGGCATCAGGTTCCCTGTGCAGCTCTAAGACCTTCGTGGATCCTCTCCAGACGGTTAGTGGCTTCCTCAGTGTTCACCTGTGTGACTCTTAGAACCCACATGTAAATCAGCTTAATAAATCTAAGTAATTTTGTGCCATCCTCAGTAGCCAGGGGAGATTCAACAGAGAACTGCAATAAAGGGGTCAGAGAGAAGGAGGTGACGTGTGGAATTCACCACCCTCCAGGAAAGGTTACGACAATGAATCTCACCCTGCTCAGGGAAAAAGGCCCTGGCAGCAATTGTACAATTTTCTCCTGAAGTTTAGCTCATCAGAAATCTCAGTCTTATAAAAAGCAACCACACTGGACTCACTATTAGGCAAGTATTCTTTTTTCTTCTCTAGTCTCTACAAATATTTGCTCAAGAGGTAGACAGTATCATCCCTGCTTGGAAAGGTGAATTAAATTGCTGAGGATCATATTGATAGAAACTCTGAAGTCAGGATTCAAATCTACCTCTGTCTGGTTTGAAAATGGATGCTCTTTTTACCCTGTTGCACTGCTTTATGATTATAGAGCTGGAAAACAAAATCTTTGAAACTTAATGTATTATGTAAAGAAATAATAGCACCAGAGGTTTGAACTCTCAAACTTCCAAATTTCTTAGCTAGTGCAAGGGCACCTATAAAATGCTTTGACTCAAGAATTAACATTGCTTTCTTCTGCTTCTTGGGTAATAGATCACTGGAAACTGTTTATGCACATCCAAACCCATGCTGAGGACACTCCCTCAGTCCAAATGTGATGTGTTTGAATGCGCATCTCACGCCCTACTTCTACAAGAAGATTTTCTTGATTGTTCAACACATTTAGAATTTCTTTGCATTGTTCCATAATGTTTCATGATGAGAGACTGAACAGAATAGTGAGACAATGGTCGGACCATATATAAAAACAGAATTCTGACCCAAAACCTCTGCAACAACCAGGCCAGAAGTCACCTCTGCAGCAATGAGCCCCAAATAGCCAGGATTTCATCAACAAATTAATAGCTTCCTTATTTTTTGCTGCTGCTTCCAACTTAGGAACAACCAGAGAAAACCAAATATGCTCCCCTAACCAATCACGTAGGACACCCCACTTCTGGTTAGCCTGTCTCAACCTCCCCATTGTCAAGAGCCCTCAATCAGGACACATCTCGCGTGTCTCCTCGTTGCTCCACAATAAACTTTCCCACTCCTCTGCCTGCCTTTGAGACTCTGTCAAGACAAGTTCCAACTCCCTTCCTATGTAATAAGTTCTGAATGGTCTCTGTCTTTCTCTTTTGGGTGGTCTTCATTTATTTCCACAGTGATCTCAAAGAACCACAGCTGTGCTGGTAGTAAAATAGGGAATCCTGACATGCCTGAGGACTTGGGGGTGGCCTTTCCTTTGCCCATCGTGACTCTCAGTGTTCCCTTAACTGATCAAGAGCCTGGCTGGAGAAACAGAGGGGTTGGAGGTCAGAATGTACTGTGTGCCAAAGTCTCCTCTGCAACTCAGTTTTATTGTATGAAAAGTCAATGCAAGGAGGCAGAGTTTAAGCCATCAAGCCTGGGTAGCTGGCTAGCTCAGCCAGTGCTTCCTAGCTGTGTGACTCCAGACACGGGACCACCCTGGGCCTCCATCTCCACACCTACCGAATGAGGAAGAAAAACACTTACCACATAGGGCTGTTGGGAAGAAGAAAATGCGGTCTGTCCTCAAATCATAGGCGGGCACAGCAGGTGCTAAAACAAGGATGATCGCTCCCCATTCTTCCCTTAGAAGATCATTGTATTTAAATAGGTCCCTAATCTGAGCTCCTTGCTTCAAGTGAGAGAGTGAGTTGCTATCCATGTGATCCTTTAGCATATCTTAACGATTATTGACATGTATAGTTTACCCAGTGCTTACTTTCTGCAAGGCAATTGGCTAGATGTGAGGCAGCTCAGCAACTCTAAGCCATGCTCCCTGCTGCTGACAATGCAATTCAGGAGAAAAGTCATATGCACAAGCAGAGTCAATGATGGAATATGGTATTCCCCACTAGCGACAAAGTAAATCAGTAACTAGAGTTCCTAGGAAGGGGCATGCTCATCTGTGTGACGACCTGAAAATGATGTACAGCCAAGTTAGAGCTAGATCTGGGCACTGAAACACACACAGGATCAGCTAAAAATTAAAATTATGTTTTCTTACTATGAAAATAATACATGCTTGTTATATCAAGATTTGGGAAGACAAAACAATGTGAAGTGAGACAACACCCATATGCACTCCCTAAATATGATCACTGGTGAAATTTTAGTGTAGTCAAGTCTTTTTTGCTATATATAATTTTAAAATTGTTTGTTAAATAGAAATATAAAAATTAAAAGCACACATATACACACATATACTTTCTCTAATTTTTCCGAATAATACCAGATAGCCATTTTTCCCATGTCATCAGAGGATCCTTGTACTTATCAACTGAAGAAAAAAGTACATGCAATAGAGTTTAAGGGACTATCGTTATTGTTATTGGTGATATGAAGTTATTATGCTATATAATTTAAAGCTATTTTCTGTAGTTTTTGATTGCATCTTTAGATTCTCAAAAGTGGAATTATTTGGTCAAAGGGTAAGAACATTTTGGAAGTGCTCAGTACACATTGGGAAATGCTTTTCAAGGAGTCATGAAGACTAGATGGGTCCATCTCCCTGCAGAACTTGAATAGGAGCCATCACCAGGGGTTGGAAGGCCAACCCTGTTACAGAAACAGGATGAGTAAGATCTGGGTTTCTAGGAGAATAGGCTGTATCTTGTTCACCGTCACCTCACTAAGACCTGTATAGTCCTTGGCATTTAGCATTATTCCAATAATTACATGATGGGTAAATAAAAGCTGCAAAGGTGAAGAGTTGCAGGTGTGTTATGAAAAGTGGAATGGAAAGTTGTGTTTATTTGTGGGGGTTGAAGGAATCTTGAAAAATATTGTGGAACAAGTTTGGGATGGACTGTGAAATGCCTTGAATATCAGAGTGTGGGGCTGAAGTTTTAATCCATAATCCAGACAAATTTTGCAAAGAAGCACAGGTAGATGGCAAGCCACATCAGTGGTTCATGAGTCAAGATTTCACTCTAGGCTATTGGGATTGCAAAAGGTAAGACAAGAATATCTGGGATAACAGGGTAGGGGCAATGGGAAGGGAAGGGGAGTAGATTGTGAGGAAATAACCTGCAGGATTTGGTAATTCACTGGACATGGGATTGAGAAATGAAACTACATGGCTCTACTAGAGTGCAGGTATCTGTGTGCACAGATGGACACCCTGTGGGAGAGGAGTCAGCCTAGAGTCAGAAGAGTATGATTTGGGACCTACTGACACTAGGTGAACACATGAAAATCTGGATCTCGGGAGAGATGGGAAACAAACCTGAGGATTTGGGGCCCATCAAAGCACAAGCAATAGGGGAATCTCTAGAAAGCCTCAAGTGATAGACTTTGGTTAATAATGGATGCAGGGGAGTCACATTCTGCAAGTCCAGGGAAGCTGGCATATCTGTATTTTGGAGGCCATCTGAGGATGCAGAGGACGTTCATTGACCAGGAATTTCCTTATGACATTCTACTCTCTAAATTAATGCTAGACTGGCCTCTGGAGATTTGGCCTCAAGCTCTGGCACTGCCACTTCCTAGCTTTGTGCCCATGGGAAATGTACTCTGCCCTGCAGGGCAAGAGTGGCAGAAGGAGCTGGGGTGGGAGAAGGAGCCTGGGATCCGGAAGGAGGTGAGTGCCTGGGAGACAGCCCCATGGTGCCTGCTGTGGGCTTTGGGGATGGGCCATTAAGTGGGATAAATATAGGCATCTCCTGGAGCATTTGTACAAGTCCAGTGCAAAATACCTATGAAAGTCCTTTACAGACTCTCAGATGCTATGCAGGTGTTGGATATTTTTCTACATGCATATAACTTTCCATGTGTAACACACGTATCACTGACATGCCTGCATGGTTCCCATCCAACGTCGTCACCTCAGAAGGCTTATTCCAATGACGCAGTCTGTCCCCTGGCCTTCCTGGAGCTAATGAAGTGAGGTTTGAATCTTAAAATCCTCACCCCAACCTCTGAGTGCTGGTTAACTTCCAAGACATGAAGAACCAGAGGTGCAGCCATGGGAGGATGAAGGAACAGTAGATGGGGAGACGGAATAATGGTGCAGAAGAGCTCAGCACTGGAATGGCTCTGCCCTGGCATGGAGCTCTACCACATTGCTGCCCTCAGCCCGGAAGAGTTACCAAATTCCCCATCTTCTCTGACACAGCATCACTGCAGACTTCATGTCAAAGTTAAGTTGAGGATGCCTCCAAAGGGTGGCATGCTATAGAAGCCATGTCATCCAAGGTGGCTGGTCTGACCAGGAAGAACATTGTGGGGCTTCCCTCTCCCTGCCTAAGGCCCCATCCCTCAGGACAGTTCCAGCCAGTCTCCAGGGATTCCACCCAGTCTATTTGTGTGCTGATCTGCCCTTGAGTAAGCCTTCAAAGGGGAAGAAAGGCAGGAAGGGAAAGTGATTGACCCATCCACTCTTCCCTTTGGGGGTGCCTTCAGACCCAGTTTAGCAACCGGGCATCACCTCTGAGCAGGGATTAGGGAGCCCAGGTTAGGCCACTCCTCAGGGAGCAGACCTGGGCCATGGGAGAATGATGTGAGATCCATCAATGAAAGGCTTTGCCACAGGTGCTCAATCTATTGTATTTGACTTTTAATAGGCAATGAGCTCTTTAACATTGAATCAGATTCACTGAGAGGGTTACATGAAGGAGGTTTTAACTGATTGACTGTGTAGCTCAGTGGGGCAGAAGAAATTGCATATTCCATCTTTTTCATTTTGAGGATGTCACTTGGGAGGCCAAAACCTCCTCAAAGACACACAGCAAATTCATAAAGTTTGGGACTTGAATGCTGGTCTCCAAAACCCCTACCAGGCAGGTTCTTCTGTTTTCCTCCATTTAAACTGAGGAAACTGAGGCTCGGAGGAGTGAGGTCTTTTGCCCTTATTGACATAGCTAATAAACGACAGGGCCAGGGCTCATACCCAGGGGCAAACGCTCGGCTACACAGTCTGAGTTGTAGCCAGCAACTCACTACAGGGCATTTGCCAATAAAGCCTGAGTGCCCCTTGAAGGACTGTGGCTATTCTTAAAAACTTTTGGAAATCCATGAGCTTCCCCCCTTGCCCCTTCATTTTGTTTTGCTTTGTTTTGTTTTGTTTGGAGCAGACCACAAAGTCCGCTTCTCTGGACTTTCACATCCCATGTAACTGTCCTTTCCAACCCACTGTCTGGCTGCCCCCTGGCCCACATCCCTGCCCCAAGCTCAAATACCCTCCCTGTGCTCATGGTCAAGGCCTGCCATTTGCCATGTCACACTCCTCAGAGAATTCTCCTCCTCTGGCTAGAACATTTGAGATTAATTTCATAGCTCTGGGGACTCCCAAGGCTGAACGACTTGAAGTTTAAACTGCTGGATAATGGCAGTAGCTGGGAGTGCAGCACGAGGAGGAAGGACAAGGGAGTTGTCAGATGGCAAAGACAGGCCAATGAGAAAGAGACCACAGCAATGATTTAAATTATCTCCATGCATGAGCATTTAAAAAGATGTTGCCTTTGATTGCCATTTCCACTTCTAGTAAACTCCAGGGCACACCTGGCAGAGAAATTTTATTTCCAAAGTCATTCAGGTTTACATATGTGAAAAATGAACGCATCTCTAAAAGCAGTGGGCTTTCCTCAGCCTGGAGGACTCCCACCCCTGCAGGGTGGGCAAGGCTGGCAGGCAAAGCTGGACACACCCCCACCGCTCTGCCCATGTCTCTCCCATGCCCAGGGTCTACAGCCAGTGGACAGGGTCCTCAGACCATTAGAACAAGACTTTTTCATTATATTCTCTCCAGAATCTTCACACTCTTACCCCAGCAGTCTCCAAGTCATAGGAGGGTAGCCCACACCTCCTTCCTATAGCAGCTTCTAAGAAGAGTTAGGGGCAGAGCCTGGAGGATACACAGGTCTTCTGACCCCAGGATCAAAGTTCTCTCCATGACCCCCAGCCAGAGAGCACGGCCCCTCCTCCTCTGTGCAGCAGGTACTTCAGGTGCTATGGCCAGAGTCAGCTGGTGGAGTAAGAGGCTGCAGAGCAGGCCGGCCTGAGGCCAGGGCCCAGCTCCGGTGTTTACCAGCAGTGGGAGCCCAGGAGAATCGGCTAGATGCTCTGAGCTTGTTTCCCCCATACGAAACGGGGCCGGAGAACCCCACTCTCATGTGGCTTGAGAAATGCAGGTGAGAATCACGTGTGCAAAGGGCCCAGCACCACAGGGGTGCAAGATTTGTTAGTTCCCTTTCACTCAACCAAAGAAGGTCACTTTGGGCACATCCATCAGTCCAGTTCCTAGGGCAGGTGCTAGAAGCCAGAGAAGATTAAGACAGAGCTCCAGCTTCCAAAGAACTCCCAACCCACAGGGGAACTGAGAAACAGCCAGCCAGTGTTGCAGGAAACGTAACAGGGTTCTGGGAGCTCAGTGCCCCATAGAAAAAAAATGCCAGTTGGTTCATAAAGTCCCCAGCACGGCCTCTGCACACTGGGGACCCTCAAAACCAAGGGCTGCATTTTCCTCCCTGTCATTTTCAGGAACAGGAGGAGGCTGCTAGTGTGGATGATTTGAAGCTTTCTGGAGAGCCCATCCCTAAATTTAAGTTTCCTTTCACAAAGATCAACCAGTATAAATTTATTCTCTGGTGAGTCCAGAAATACAGGTAAAACAATGATTCTCTGAAAAAGTACCACTTTACATTCTATCGGTTATTAACACTTTAGTGAAAGTTAGTTAAACAGGGTGTGCCTTACTGAGAGGGAACTGCATTATAGCTCAAATTTCACATGCTCCAGGAAGCTGCCACTGGCTGTTCTCTTTGAAAAGCTCCAAACATTCATATGTATTTCTGGAAGGCCCAGCTTCCTCTCTGAAGTATGATCCAGGCTGTGAGCCTCCATTTTTATAACATTTGTCCGCAGAATAGCTCATCAAGGCAGACTCAGTTATGGTAATCCCAAATACAGCATAAATAATGCCCACCGTGTGGAGCCTCAGGTCTTTCGAGCCTTGAGTGGAGGGAAAAAGCCTAGCCTAAGGCTTTCCAAACCCCGGAGGGAAAATAAATAATGCTGCAAGATCTTGGTACACATTCCGATCTTCAATTTGTAAGCTTTCAACTGGATGTTTGGGTAGCTGCATGTGTGAGCGTGTGCATGTGTGGGTTCTCATCTCACCAGCCGTATCAATGTCACTATACACCAACAGGGAAGATTCTCAAAAATGAATTATCTGTAAGGGAAAGGAATAACAAATGGCTCACAAATAAAATATAACTCATTCTTGCCATGTATGTTTATTGAATGAATATAAACTGTTCGGTTTTAAATTTAAAGCATCATTCATTGAACCATGTACTCTTTTGAGCCATTTTATCTGAAACGAAGATAAACAAGGAAGTTGACAGAGCAAGCAATCGATTTTCTTCTTCTGTATGGGTCTGGGGGTTTGGCACTTTGAGCACAGCAGTATTGTCTGGGTTTTGTCAGCTGACTTGACACTGCTGTCATGGAGGGGTACAAGAGCAGGGAGTGAATGCCCCCTCTCCAAGGACAAACCTACGAATGTGTTTATCCACCAACGTGCTCTACCTCTTTGCTTCTGCCTTGTTTTGGTTTTTCAAGCAAAGGCAGATGCTTAAGCGAGGACTTGGGCTATGGACCCTAGCCAGAGGCCGCCTCAAGTCTCCACCCACAGACACGATTCACCTGAGCAGGTGTGACGTGCCAGGTGAGGGTGAGAGAATGTGGAGAGAGTGACCACGGCTGCACCTGGGAGCTCAGGCCTGCCCACACTCTGACAGATGCCACCCCCCCAAGCTGTCGGACCTGCTGCCCTCTGTCCTGAGTTCCCTGCTTCTTCTAATTTGCCTGGGGTTCACTTCCAGTGCACCTGAAAGCCCGAGGGTAGACATAGCCTCCACTGGGGTCACCCCCCCCCCAACTTTGATCTTAAGGCCCATCATCTGCTTCTCCTATGCCCTGCAAAGCTGCTACAAACACAGATGCTCTGACTCCTCCGTGCCTTTCACATCTGTACCTCTGTGTGCCAAACAAGTCTGGGGCCTGCTGGGCCAGGCCAGCCACATGGGCCAGATCCCTGAGGCCAACTGTGCTCTGGAACCAGATCCCATCCCTCAACCCAACTCCTGTCTCCTCCTGCCTCACCCCAACCTCAACACACCTGCCTCCTATTTGCATTTGACTAATAACTATATGATATAGTACTTTATGGCTTGCAAAAAGTGCTATCTTTATTATTTGGTTTCATCCCTTAGATGATCTCGGGAGCTCGTTGCTGCTGGGAGAAGCTGAGGCTCAAGGAGACGCAGCCCCTCCCAGGAACCCAGGACCTCCTGACGCCCACTTTACTGCTCCTTTGGCAGGAGTGCCCAGCGCTGCCTTCCCAGGCCCTGCCGGCTGTGTACTCCCAGCACAGGCCACAGTGGAATCTGACCCTTTACAGAGACCAAACGCCCAGCCGGGGGAGGAGAGCTCATGAAATGCTCGTCCTCTTTTAAAAACCCTCCTCCATAATGTTCAATAAGATCACTATCTCGTTCTCCAGCAGACTCCCGCCGACATGGAAAAACGGACTTCGCTGACAGCATGAAGCATCTCAGATAACCAGCATGAGGGATATTGTGCAGCAAAGGCACCAAGTAACAGAAATAATCAGCGTTTCCACTCAGGTGCCTCCGACACCGCTCACATGTTTGTAGGAGCAGCAGCGTCTGTAATGAACAACACAGCTGCCTGGCGTGCCCAAGTTCCTGTCACCACCCAGGAAGGAGTCGAGGAGTGCAAATATTCCATTTGCAGGACTCTGTACACAGTCATATATTCGTCGATGACTTCATAACTCTTAAGACCCATGAATATAACCAGCCCCGGATCCTCTCACAGACTGAGGACATCAAAGTATACGGAAAAAGGCAGATCTAACGACATTCTTATTCTCTTTATGACCCCACAGCTTTTGTGCCACAATAGTTAAGGTTCTGCTGTGATTTTACTGGCTTCCAGTGCTGTGGGAGTTTATACCTCGGCTATTAGAGAAAAAGTTCTGAAATGAAACTTGCTATGCCAAGATACATTTTTTTTTTTTGAGATAAAGAATCTTATTTTATGCTACAAAGGTTTGGGATAATTTATTATGCAGTGATATCATCACAGAAAAGGCTGCAGAGGAAAAACTGGTCCAAGATTGAGGTTTGTGTGTTTTAATTTTTTTTAATATTTTTTTATTAGGGAAGTTGTAGGCTTACAGAAAAATCATGCATAAAGTACAGAGTTCCCATATACCACCCTATTATTAACACCTCGAATTACTGTGGTACATTTGTTACAACTAATGAAAGAGCATTTTCATAATTGTACTATTAACTATACTCCATAGTTAAAATACCACTGTATTGCACAGTCCTATGTGCTGTTTCTTTAATCTTTTATTCTAGTAACATATATACAACCTTAAATTTCCCCTTTTAGTCACATTCAAATATATAATTCAGAACTGTTAATTATATTCACAATGTTGTGCCACCATCACCACCATTAGGATATATTTTGTTAACACCAAAATTCCAAACACGAATTTGATGCTGCCATTTAAAAAGTAGCAGCATTTTGAAATCTGTCCCCCCCCAAAAAAAAATATTTGGTTTATTAGATTTCACTGCCACAGGAGGTTCTAAAGCATCTTCTCCTTTGAAAAAATAGGAAAGAGAAGCAACAACATCCTCCATCCCCAACCCTTCCTTCTGCAGCATGGAGATGTTCGGTCTCCTCTCTCATCCGTTTTTCTGACCTTGGTTGGAAAAATATAGGCCAGGCAGTGAAAATCTAGTTTTAAAATCATTTAAGGAAAGAGTGTTTGCCCACCTCCTGTCACCACTTTCAAGTTTCCACACGTGGTCTCGAGAATTATTCTCTCTCCTATTTCAGCTCAGCCCCTGTCACGGTGCCCCAGTCTCCATTTCATCACCCAGGGCTGCTGGAGTCGGCTTCGCGGCTCCCTGAGGCTCCCTGAGGCTCCCTGGCATGCTGGTGCTTCTGGCCTCCCCGGGACAGGGTGAACCGTGTGCCCAGGAGCTGGAGCTTTGAAGTGAGCAGAAGCTTGGCCACAGCAAGCCGACTCCAATCTCCCCAGGCTTGACCATCCACCCCTGGAAAGCACAGATTATATTCCCTGCATCATAGACTGGCTGCGACGACTGGACATGATAATGCACAGAAACACTAGAACCAGGCCTGGCCATCCCCAGTGCCTGGGCATACTGGCTACCACCATTTGCTACCCATCATGATGCTGTGGTGATGGTGAGCTTTACTGTCCTCTGACGTCAGCCTTCCCCAGTTTCAATGCCTACATACGCTCATCCTTGGTCTTTCTGTGGACTGAAACCATTCTTGTTTCTGGTAATTCCACCCTACTTTCTAACCCTCTCCCTGATTGTCCTTAGCTCCCAGGTCCCCTTTCTCTCCTCCTGTGGGTAGAACAAGGCTAGCTCCTGATGGAGTGCTGAGTCACAACCGCTCAGCACCTCCATGACTCAGCATTGGGTTAAACTTCATATTGTTTCACAAGGACCCCAAGTCTCATTCTATGCCCTCGGTTTTGTTTGGCTGTCCCATGAGTGGACCAGAAAACAAGGCTGAAACAAGCTAACATTTAGGTGATGGAAATCAGGTTGATGCCCAGTATATTACTCAGGGTTCTCCAGAGAAAGAAACAGAACCAACAGGACATATGCACACATACATCCATATGAAAATATTAAGAGAGATATTATAGGAATTGGCTCATATGACCATGGGGATTGGCAAGTCTGAATTCCACAGAGCAGGCCACAAGTGGGAAACTCTGATGAAGGTGAAGTTGAATTTCCCAGGAGAAGCTGACTGGCAAAAAAAGAGATAGAAATTCTTCTTTCTTACTTCTGAAATCCTCATTTCTGGCTATAAGACCTCCAACTAATTGGATGAGGAGACTTCCATCATTGCTGAAGGCAATTTCCTTTGTTGGTTGTAGATGTAATCATCTGTAGATGCAACCAACTGACATAGATGTTAATCCATCTGTGAACCATACTCATAGTAACAAATGGGCCAGAGCTTGCTTGACCAAACAACTGGACACCATAACCTGGCCAAGTCAACACATGAATTTAACCATCACACTCAGAAAACATGTGATTTTGCTTGCCTAGTTCCCCTAGCCGTGGGTGTCATCCCAGCAGGGTTGGTAAGTTGGTGCTACTTTGAAGAATTCCTTGCACCTCCTAGTTCACCTTCCATTTGACATCAGGCCACTGTGCATTTCAGCCTTGCCTGGGGCATATCTGTTGATAAATTCCAAATATTTTAGAAAGGCACTTTCAGGATGTATGTCTACCAGGAGAGTAGAACTTTTCTAAATTTGGTAGATTATGGACTTTTAATAATCAACTGTAAGAGGAAAGGCCACCGCTGATTTGGCTTTAAACCTGTCCTGGTAAAATACCGGCACAGAGCATATATGCAAACACTTTTGAAGAGTGAACCAGGGAATAAATGACAAATATTTTCTGCCTTGGTTTCATGAATGAGATTTCAGGCCCAACATCATAAATGGTTTCAACTCTTGTTAGGCTGCAAGCCTCATACTTGTGCAGTCCCAACAGGAGGCCCTTTAGTCTAGCTGCTTGTCATTTCTACACTCACCTTTGCTGACACTTGCAAGAGGCCAGGACTGAACTTCCCCTTTCTTAGCGAAGCAGATTAAGTGGCAATAACCACTAAATGACCATCTTGAAGAGTGTTCCAGCTTGCCAGTGCTGCTGGAATGCAAAACACCAGAGATGGACTGGCTCTATAAAGGGAGTTTATTTGGTTACAAAGCCACAGTCTCAAGGCCACAAAGTGTCCTTTCACTGAAGGATGGCCAATGGTATCTGGAAAACCTCCACCAGCTGTGAAGGCACAGGGCTGGCGCCTGCTTGCTGCCAGGTTGTGCTTCAAAATGTCAGTGTCAGCTTCCAACAGCCATCTTCAAAATGTCTTTATAAATTGCTTTTCTTCTCTCAGCTTCTGTGCATTCTTCAAAGTGTCCCTCTTGGCTGTAGCAAGCTTGCTCCCTCCATCTGAGCCAACACAGTGCTCCAGTAAACCAATCAAGGCCCATGCTGAATGGGCAGGGCCACACCTCCATGGAAATTATCCAATCAGAGTTATCACACGCAGTTTGGTGAGTCACTTCTCTATGGAAACACTCAAAGGACTCCAATCCAATCAACACTAACATGTCTGCCCCCACAAGATTGCATCAAAGAACATGGCTTTTTCTGAGGGACATAATACATTCAAACCAGCACAAAGAGCAATACAGAGAATGCATCAGAGAGGTGAAGGCTGACCCAAAGCAGGTGACGCCAGCCAGGCCAGCCATGTCCAAGGTGTGTCCTGAGGGAGGATGAGCCTGTGTCCTGCAAGGGCCAGCACTGCCCAGGGCCCTGGAAGTCACCCTGTAAGAAAGTGGGAAGGAAGACCTTCCAGCTGACCCCAATTCCAGCTTCTGTGACTCTGTTAAACTTCTCTGTGGGTGTCTGTCTGTCTGTCTTAGCTCTCCAGGGATGCCTTAACAAATACCACAGACTGGTTGGCTTAAACAACAGGAATTTACCGTCTCACAGTTTGGAGGCTACAAGTCTAAAATCAAGATGTCAGCAAAGCCATACTTCCTCCTAAGTCTGTGGCGTTCTGCTAGTGGCTGGTTGGCTCCATCTCTGCGCCCATACATGGCCACCTGTCTCCCACTCTCCTCTGTTCCTAAGGACTCCAGTCATTGGATTAAGGCACACCCTGATTCAATTTGACCTCATCTTACCTAAAACAACTACAAAGATCCTATTTTCCAATGGGTTTACATCCTCGGGACCAGGTATCTGGTGGTTTGGAGCTATGTACCCCCAAAAAATGTGTTCCTTTTTCTTCTTCTTTATTAGGGAAGTTATGGGTTTACAGAATAATCATGCATAAAATACAGGTTTCCCATGTACCACCCTATTATTGCACCACCAAAATATATATCTGACTGATTAAAAGGGAAAATGTTAGATTGTATGTATAGCAACAGAATAAAAATTTAAAAAAAATCCGTGGAACTACACTACACAGTGAACCCTAAGTGAAACCATGGACTATAGTTAATAGTGCAATTATAAAAATGTGCTATCATCAATTGTAACAAATATTCCACACCAATGAAAACATACGTTCTTAAATTTAATCCATTCTAGTGGGTGAGAACCCTTGTAAGTAGGAAGTTTTGTGAGATTATTTCAGATACAGCTTGGCCCAGGGTGGGTTCTTAATCCTATTTGAAGGCCTTATAAGGATGGCCATAGACAGAGAAAACAGTCACAGACGGAGTAGCTAAGAGCTAAAAGTCAACGGAACCCGGAGGAGAAGGGAGAAACCAAGAGGGGTTGCCGTGTACATTGCCATGTGACAGAGGAGCCCAGGACCAAGGATTGCAGGCAGCCAGTCCCAGAAGGCCAGTCTTTGGGGAGAAAGCACCACTTTGATAATGCCTTGATTTGGACTCTTTCCTAGCCTCAAAACTGTGAAGCAATAAGTTCTATTGTTTAAGCCAATCCATTGCATGGTATCTTCCTTAGCAACGAGGAAACCAAAACAGAGGGTTAGGACTTAGATATGTCTTTGTGGGGGACAGGATTCAATCCATAGCAGAGTCACTTAAAAAGAAAGACACTTTACAAAAAAAAAAAGGAAAAAAAAGAAAAGAAAAGAAAAACAAACTGCTTCTTGGGAGTACTTTGGTTATATGGAGAGTCATACTGCACCAGAAACTTCTATTTCCCTCTTTCTCTAACGGTTCGAGGCGGATGATCTTTCCAGGTTGAGATGCTGGTGGTAATGTGTCCTGATTTTTACCATTTGGGTTAACTTACTTTAAGTATGTGGACGAGAAACTCCGTGATATGGCTTCTCTCTGTCACCGGTACCCAGAAGTCTCTGTATATCACTCAAACGGAGGTGTCAGACTTACTCGGAGACACTCTACAGCCTGAGTATCATCTCATTGTGCCCAGACATCATCCCAGAGGATGCATGAATGTCAGTCTCCCAGGACAGAGGATCTGGAATGGAGAGCAGCCTCCACAGGCAGCAGAGGTAGGGAAGTCAGAGACTGAGGCTCCAACCCCAAAGTCCCCAGCCATTTATCTGTATGACTCCTGTTAGTGGCTCTGGCACGGAAGGCTGCCACTCAATACAGCCTTTCCCACCACTCACTGCTCAGTTCAAGCACAAGATGAAACTAGCCTTCCCCTGGGAAAGGGGAAATCAGCCACTGGCTGGAATCAGGTGGCTTCAGGGCTGCTGCTACCTATGCTTTGATGGCTCCAAGAGAGGTTGCAGCATATCAGAGGGGAAATGGGTGACCGTATCTGCCAGGAAGCAGAAAAGTCAGAACAACCCATGCTTGACTTTCTCTCCCACTGCACTACCTCCACAGCATCATTTGGAATGGATACAAGAATCATTTCCCTGATGCTAAAAGCTTGCCTCCCTCTCCTACTTACTTAAAATTGCCAGTGCCGGTTTTGCATTTGTAACAGGCCCAGCAGATGCTATGTCTCGATCGTGGGTACAGTTTTTGAGTGATTAAAATTTGCATTGCTGGACTCCTCTTAAGAGTCAGTTTAGTGCCCTGCTGGAGAATGACTTAACGGAGCCATGTGCTCTGCCTCCTTAATTAGCCCACCCCCTGCCAACTCACCCCCAACCGCATCTCCCTCAAAAAGCTTCATGGGTACAGTAGACATGAGCTGTATTTCTTGCTGCTCACTTTTTCCTGGCCATTCCAAATTTGTATGGGGCAGGGATTGTTTCTCATTCAGTTATAATCTACTGTAACTGTTCCCTGACAAGAGTCTTTTAAGTGGAATTGCTCTTGTTACTGCCATAATAAAATCCATCGAGAAGATGAAAAGCCAACCATTATGGGCTCATCTCCCTTTCTGTTCAGGTGAGATTCTCGCACGCAGAAAGTTTTACAGCACATTAACAATTTTAGTGTTATCCAAGGTGTGCAGTTCTAATAACCAGGAGGCCTTTGAAGCCCTGGGTGGAGATCCCCAACAGAGAAGTAGGGCTGCCTGGATGCTCCATACCTTCTCACCAAGCCACTCAGCAGAGTCTGGCCCTGCAGAACCGTTCTCAGTCCTTCACTACTTCTCTAGCTACCCCGAAGCAGAACTAGCATCTGCAGGTGCTACTGAGCCTGCAGGGTGGAGTTCAGAACTGCAGATGGAGGGATGGAATCTGACAAACACAGGTTACAGAGGGGAACTCTTGGACAAGGACGCCAAGCAAACTTCACCTTATATGTGAATGATTTGGAGGGGTTGACTGGAATATTGTGTTAAGAAGGATTCTGTGGTTTCATTTGTGCTCAGCCAAAAACACTGCATGCCATGGGTGCAGAGGTTGAGTCAAGTTACTGAAATTGCCATTCCTGATCCAGGAGAACCAGACCCTTGTGGAAGATAGACTGAACATTTCTTGCTCTGTATCCATGGCATAAAAACAGGAAAACATCAGTTAATACAGAAGAATAGGCTGCTCTATTATGTTGGACTTGCACCAGGCCTCGCTGTTATTAAAAGTGGGATCATTTCATTTGGCATCGGACACTGCTGTAGTGCCATGGTCATCCCCTGGAAGGACCCCAGGGATGGGAGTTAGGAGCTTCACTTCTCATTTATTCATTCTTTCATCTTATTCAACAACAGTACAATAGAATACGTACTCAGTACTCTATGCCAGGCAAAGTGCTGGGCATAAATAGAGACATAGCCCTTGCTTCAAAACATGGCTGGGCTCATTTTATCTTCCTTCTTCCTGCCACAAACCTCTTACCTTTTCATTGATGAAATCGAGGTGTCTTCGTCCACTCAAGGGAGCATCCTGTGGACCATCATAGAGACCCAGAGTAGAACAAAGAAGATTCAGGCTAGAAGAGGCTTAGAGTAGGAGGACAGGCAGATGTGTAGGGCTTAGATGCAAAAAAACAAAAAAAAACAAAAACAAAAAAACGAATCTGCAGAGAATATAGTGAGACCAGAGGAAGGAGGCAGCCCTACTTGGGGATGGGGTCAGTGATGGTGTTTTAGTTTCCTAGGCTGATCAAAGCAGATAACATGAAACGGTTTGGCTTAAACAATGGGAAATTATTAGCTTACAGTTTTGAGGTTGTGAAAATGTCCAAATCAAGGCAACATCAAGGCAGCGTTTTCTTTTCAAAAACCAGCTGCCAGTGATCCTTGGCTCCTCTGTCACACGGCAAGGCACATGACAGTGTCTCCTGGTCTTTCACTTCTCTTCTGGATTTTGTTGTTTTTTTTGGCTTCTTGGCTTCTGTGGCTTTCTCTCTTTGTTTTGCTACCATTTATAAAGAACTCCAGCAATGGGATTAAACCCATTCTGAATGAGTTGGGTCACAACTAACTGAAGTAGCCTCATCAAAAGATTCTACTTACAAGATAATTCCACACCCATAGGAATGGATTAGATTTAAGAACATGCTTTTCTGGGGTACATTCAGCTTCAAACCACCACAGATGTTGTTCAATAAAGGTTTCATGGGTACTGGTGAGCTGAGCCTTGGAAGATGCAATGTGTGCTCTCCAGGCAGGAAAAGGGCATTGTCTGTGGGAAAAGCTGTTTAAGCAGAAGTCTAGAAGTGAGAAAATACATCAAGCATGCTGTGCAGTCTCACAAATGATTTCACAAGGCTGAGTATGAGCTGTGGCAAAATCAGAGAAGGACTTGAGGGTGGGCAGGGTCAGGTCAGGAAGGAACTTCATCCTGAATCTGGTAGGGAGAGCTGAGGGGAAGAGTGCAGTCATATTTTGACTTAGAAGGAATACTTCCTGACTGCATAAAAGAAGAAGGGCTGGAGGGTGGCTGCAGTGGAGGCAGGCTGGCCTGGGAGAGCCCGTGGGCCATGTTTCCTACATTAGGCACAGGCCCTGGCACATGGAAAATGCCTGATAAGTTTTTATTGAGTGGATGAATAAATGGAGAAGTGGATAAATGAATTGGAACTGGGAGCACGCGGACATGGAAGAGTGGACATTGGTGATATCAGCAGAGAATCAGTGGAACCAGAAGTAGGAGCTAAGGAAGGAAGAGCTATTAAGGAACTCTCCTTGAGCAGATCTGTTCTCACTCTAAGGTTCCTCTTCCTTAGATGTCAGAAAACCACGTGAGTCTAAATATTCTTTTTTGTTCCCTTGGCTCCAATGACCCATTGCTTGCTGAGCAGCCCACCAAGCCTTAGCAACAGCTCACTTGTCTATAGGAATTAACAGAAATGATATGGCCGACAGCAACTCTGCAAGCCTTCAAGACAAAGAACCAAACTCTCACCGCACTTGGATAGGAATGCACAGGTTCCTTAGGCTCATACCCAGAGTCGATCTAATGTGAGCCTGGGGACATGCATTTCTGACACAGCCCACAGTGCAGGTTCAAAGCCTGAGCTCGAGGCAGGAACCAGAGACCATGATGGGGATTCAAATACAGGTTTTGCTGGCTCCTTCTACTCCACCTCCTCTGCAGGGCTGCCCAGAAGCCAGCACAGGGACAGGCAGAGGAAAGGACAACCCCAGGAGCATAGATGCACAGGCTGTGAAGACAATTCAATCAGTAGCCCCAAGGAGTAAGGAGCCAGCTAGTTCTGCCTGTCAAGTCCCCTGACCTGATGCAAACAGCAGCAGAGGTTCTGGCTTCAGATGAGCATGGCTGCCCTGGCCTCTGCTGATAGTTCCCCATTGCCCCAACGCAGGGTTAGGGTGTCTGGTGGGGGGCAGGGAGGGAGCTTGCATTTCCTGTCTTCACAAGAGGGCTGATCCAGCCTGATGGTTCATAGCACCTCCTTCCCACATTCCGTGGTTTGGGGATGAGTTATACGTCCCTGCTTAAATGTCACCCAGTGGGCACCAGCTAGATCCCTCGCAGAAGAAAGGCCTAACCTCCTTGGTGGTCTTTCATCATGGCAACCAGGGCTCCATCTCTCCAGGACATACGTGTCCATACCTTATCCATGTCCATGCCAGAAACAGCAGTTCCCATTGGGCCACCCTGACTTTCAGATGCCCAGGCATGTCCCAATGGGTCATCTGCCTAGGTGCTCCTCTACTGTGTCTCCAGAGGCCCTTGATCTCAACTCCCACCACACTGGAGTCTTTGCTTGTTTAGATAGCATGTCTTCCCATTGTGGACTCATAGCACTTGGGCATGCTATGTTGATGAAGGGACCCAGCTGCTTTGATCACCACCATGTCCCCCCAAATCTCACCCAGTGTCTGACACCTGAGAAGAGTGTAGTAAATGTCTGTTGAATGTAGGAATCCATGGATGTCTCCTTGTGTCTTCCATCTGTCAATGGGTTCCAAGAACACTGGAGCTGTTCCTCTAATCACGCTGTCCCTGTCATCACACAAGGGTCTAAGACAGTGAGCAGCCCAGAAATGCCTGCTGAATGAGCCTCACCTGGCCTTGGAAGAGGCCCTGCCAAGGGACCTGGTGTGGAGCATTCACTCTGCTCTGTGTACCACCTGCAGGCAGAGACGTCATGCTTACACCAGGATCAGCCTGGTATAGTAATACATATTAGTTACTGTCTCAGCTCCCCAGCTGCTATGACAAATATCACACAGTGGGTTGGTTTAACCACAGGAATTTACTGGCCCATGGTTTCAGGGGTGGAAGGCTGGCTTCCTCTAGGGTCTGTAGCGTTCTGGCTGGCTGCAACCCTTGGGATCCTTGGCTTTCCTGTCACACAGTGATGCCCTCTCCTTTCTCTTCTGGTTCCATTGACTTCTAGCTTCTAGGTCTTTCCAGCAGCTTTTTTCCATAAAGCTTCCAATAATAGGATTAAGACCCAACCTGATCCAGTTGGCCACACCTTAACTAAAAATAACATCTTCAAAAGGTCCTATTTACAAATAGTCCACAACAAAAGGAATGGCTTAAATGTTAAGAACATGTTTTGTCTTTTCCTTTTTTGGGATACAAAACTCAGTCTACCAAAGTTAGCATCAGCAGTCAGAAATCTAGGGCTTAAGGACCTTCTCCACTACTTGGGAGCTATGTGACTTCGAAGTCACTTGAACTTTGTAGGCCTTGGATGTTAAAAAACAAAGATCATGTGACTTGATTTACCCCAAGATGATTTAAAGAATCATGCCATCACTTCTCCTTTCCCCAAAAATATTTCCATGGCTCCCTACTTCTCACCAGATAGCGTGGCAGTAAACATCCTCCAGATTCCTGGCAAAGGATCAGGTGCAGGAATCAACAGGTCCTGCACTTCCCACCTGGCTCTCTGGCTGGTACAATTCCACCTGGCTGCACCATCTCTTCCAGACCTGAGGCAAACCTTCTCCCCTTCTTAAAGCTCAGCTCACTTGCCACTACCCTCCTGCCTTCCTACTTTCTCCTCTGCTGACATTAAGTTCTGTCTTCCATGGCTGCATCACCTTCTCACCTCTATTGTACATCCAACATGTTGCTCAGCTCAGATGCAACCCTCGAATGGCACTGCTCCCTTCTTATTTTGTAAGCTATTTGTGGGAGGCAGCCCAGGTATGCTGAAGTTTTTGGAATGAGCTGGAGCCAAGAAATATGCAGTATTGACAGGTGATATAGTTCAATCTGGAACCATCCTTAGGGAAGGACAGCCTTCCATGAGGCCAGCATGGGTAGAACCAGGCTAGGGGCACACTAGGCAGGGTTGGGAGTAGGAGCCAGGCCTAGAGTGTGGGAGATTCAGGGGTGAGACCCAAGGTTCTTAGCAAGCCCTAGAGTTGAAGTTTAGCTCAAAGGTGAGAAGCAGGGCCCCTGGCTGCACTGAATATGCACATGGACAATGACTGAGAAGCTCAGACCCACTATCTGCAATAACCAGGCTGGGAGATCTGGCCCACTACCTGTAGCAATCAGTCCAGGAAACTGACCACTATCCAGGAAGCTAAACCACAATCCCTATAACAATGGAACCAAAACAACCAGGACAGACTCCCTAATTATCGCCCCTGTTTCCCATTAAGGACCAATCACAGAAAGTCAACTATGCTCCCCAAATCACTCACACAGGACACCTTGCTTCTAGTGAGCCCACCTCCAGCACTCCCATGCCAACAGCCTCCCATCAAGGTTACCTGACGTCTTCCCTTTTGCCCACTGTAAAGCTTTCCCACTCCTCTGCCTGTCTTTGAGCCTCTGACAAACCCGTGTGCCAGCCTGAATGTATTATGTCCCCCCAAATGCCATTATCTTTGATTTAATCTTGTGTGGGCAGACCTATCAGTGTTAATTAGATTGTAATTCTATGAGTGTTTCCATGGAGATGTGCCCCACCCAACTGTGGGTGATGACTCTGATTGGATAATCCACATGGAGGTGTTGGCCCGCCCATTCAGGGTGGGTATGAATTAAATTACTGGAGCACAATATAAGATCAGACAGAAGGAGCAAGCTAGTACAGCCAAGAGGGACACTTTGAAGAATGCACAGAAGCTGAGAGAGTAGCTGGAGATGAAAGACAGTTTGAAGATGGCCATTGAAAACAGACTCTTGCTCCAGAGAAGCTAAGAGAGGACAAACACCCCAAGAGTAATTAAGAGTGACATTTTTGAGGAACTGCAGCCCAGAGAGGAACATCCTGGGAAGAAAGCCATTTTGAAACCAGAACTTTGGAGCAGATGCCAGCCACGAGCCTTCCCAGCTAACAGACTTTCTGGACACCATTGGCCATCCTCCAGTGAAGGCATCTTTTGTTGATGGACACTTTATGGCCTTAAGACTGTAACTGTGTTCTAGTTTGCTAATGCTGCAGAATGCAAAACACAAGAGATGGATTGGCTTTTATAAAAAGGGGGTTTATTTGGCTACACAGTTACAGTCTTAGGGCCATAAAGTGTCCAAGGTAACACATCAGCAATCGGGTACCTTCACTGGAGGATGGCCAATGGCATCCGGAAAACCTCTGTTAGCTCGGAAGGCATGTGGCTGGCGTCTGCTCCAAAGTTCTGGTTTCAAAATGGCTTTCTCCCAGGACGTTCCTCTCTAGCAAACTTGCTCCTCTTCAGAACGTCACTCACAGCTGCATTGAGTTCCTTCTCTTTGAGTCAGCTCATTTATATGGCTCCACTGATCAAGGCCCACCCTGAATGGGTGGGGCCATGCCTCCATGGGAATATCTCATCAGAGTCATCACCCACAGCTGGGTGGGGCACATTCCAAGCAAATCTAATCAGCACCAAAACGTCTGCCCCACAAGACTACATCAAAGATAATGGCATTTGGGGGACACAATACATTCAAACTGGCACACTGTGTAACCAAATAAACCCCCTTTTATAAAAGCCAATCCATTTCTGGTGTTTTGCATTCCAGCAGCATTAGCAAACTAGAACACCAAGTGATGGTGGCTGACTTCCTTGTATAGCAAGCCCTGAATAAATAGCTTCTCTTTGTTCTCATTTGAGTTGTCTTTATTTTTTCCCAGACTTGGAATGAGGGGAACGTGGAAGAGGGTCCCAGGCTTTAGCTGAGGATCGAGCTCACACGTGGCCTCTGGAGCCAGGACACGCTCTAGAAATGAGGCTTAAAGGGGGAGGGAGATTGCAATTTCCCCAGCACCCTGCACTCAGCCTGACCCAAATATGTGTGTTGAGACAGAAAGCAGATCAGTGGTTGCCAGGGGCTGGGGAAGCACGAGTGACCGCTCATGAGTACAGGGCTTCCCACAGTGTGATGGAAATATTTTCATTTTACAACACTGAGAATGAACTGAATGCTGCTCCTGCGTACACTTTAAAATGGCTAATTTCATGTTATGTGAATTTTACCTCAATTAAAAAAATAAAAACTATTTTCATGTTCATTTAGAGACAGCCAAGTTTTAATTAAATAAAAGTGTTGTAAAATAAATAATAAAGAAAGATTGAGAAATGGGATGAAAATGATTCCGCCTGGCAGACCTTGCTGATTTGGTGTTAAAGCAGTTGTATTTAACATCATCAAAGTTTAATGCCATTCTTGAAAGTATGATCTAAAAAAGGAACAGCCTTCGCTTAAAGAAAGTGAGAGAAAGTGAGAGAAAGTGAGAGAAAGGAAGGAAAGTAGGAAAGAAATAAGAAAAGTTTAAGTGCCCCAATTCAGATATTAGATTTTCAAAATCACGTTATAACTGCTCTCTTAAAGCGCTTTGCATCTTGCTATTCCAGGATTGGCATCCCTTACAGCCAGAGACCCACCCACATCTCCATGGGAGAAACTAGGAGACTCAAAAGGGTGGGTTGAATATTTTAGGCAAGATGATGGGGTGGAGGTGGTACTGAGCGTCCAACCAACACAAAGAGCCGAAAGAGGCAGGCGGTGGTCGGAGGGCCTGGGTGCGGGGCCTGCGTCTGTGCTCAGCGTGGTCCTCAAATGAATTGTTTCTGCCTGGGAAACTCAGAACTGGTGTTTTGAGGCAATCTGGGACCACGTATGTGACAGCATTTTGAACACCACCGTCCACTGTGTATGTAATGAAGTACCCAATTGTTTGGCAACCAGAATACCTTTTAAAAGTAAAATAAAACTTCAGAAACATTCAAAAAACCACTTAGTAGAATACTTAAGCTGGAAAGGACTATAACTGAATAACTAAACAAGACCATTGCCCCAAAGATCTTCCCTTATTGCCCCCAAAACACATCAGAAAACTGCTTTAAAAGTGTCTCTTTAGCAAGCCCATGTGAATGCACTGCAAACAATATTGCATATAAAATGAAAATGGAAAGGGTGCGACAATGCAATAATAAAGTTACCCAATTAAATCCACCAAACACAGGATCTAAAAAAGTCAGAATCTGGCAATGTAACTTCCTTCAATTTTCCTTTGCAAAAGTTTGTTGAAATAGATACTGGTTAAACCACAATTTAACTTGGCTTTCCCAGTACCCAGCATGCTTTATTAAGAGACAAATCATCCTGTCTATTCCTCACAGTTTACGTCCTTAAATTTATAACCTCATCAGTAAATTTCCATAGTTTGTCACTCAGGGATTTATTAAAATTTAATAAATGTCTTTGCTGCTAAAATATGACTGAAAGCTTAACACTGACCTGGATGAGTTTGCTGCCTGTGTGGTGATGGGGGGAGAGAGAATATAGTAGGTCAAGCACTTGGGGAAGTTGGGAATATGCCAAGGCTGCCCCCGGGAAGACAGTGGGCTCCCAGAGGGCATGGGCAGATGTCAGGGAGCCTCTGCAGACAAGCCCTGGAATGTCACCAGTGGTCCTGCTTCTCAGGAAGGGTACTCTGTAATTTTCCCCACGTCTATTTGACGAGGTGGAGAGAAAGAAAAGAAGAATGATGATTGTAGGTGGGAGGAAGTTTTAAAGATTGATATAGGAGGGCATTGTCTGGAAAGTGTGATTTCAGAGGCCCAATTTTCTGTCCTGTAACCCACCACTCTTCCTTCCTTCCCTCCTTCCTTCTTTTCTACCCGTTTCCCTCCTTCCATCTCTCCCTCCCTTCCTTTCTCTCTTTCTTTCTTCTTTCTTTCCTTTCTTTCATTCTAAAATTTTAACAACTTTATTGAAATGTAATTCATACACCATAAAATCCACCCAGTTAAACTGTACAATTCAGTGGTTCTTATATATTTACCGAGTTGTGCAACCATCACTGCAATCTCATTTCAGAACATTTTCATCACCCTAAAAAGAAATCCCATGCATATTAGCAGTCATTCCCTATTACCCTTATGGTGGTTTGGAGCTGGATGCACCCCAGAAAAACGTGTTCTTTAACTTAATCCATTCCTGTGGGTGTGAATCATTGTAAATAGGACCTTTTGATGAGGCTGTTTCAGTTAAGGTGTGACCCACTTCAATCAGATTGGGTCTTGATCCTTTTATTGGAGTCCTGTATAAGCAGAATGAAATTCAGACAGAACAAGAAATTCAGAAAAAGAGAAAAACCTACGGGAAGCAGGAAGCTGAAGGGCAACAGAACCCAGAAGAGAAGGAGAGGCCAAGAGGCCACCATGAGCCTTGCCACGTGCAGAGGAGCTCAGGACCGAGGATCACCAGCAGCCGGTCCCAGAAGGCCAGTCTTTGGGAAGAAAGCATTGCCTTGATGATGACTTCATTTGGACTTCTCCTAGCCTCAAAACCCTCAGCCAATAAATTCCCATTCTTTAAGCCAATCCATTGCATAATATTTGCTTGAACAGCCAAGGAAAACTAAAACACCCCTGTCCTAGATAACACCAACCTATTTACTGTCTCTATAGATTTCTTTATTCAGGACATTTTATATGAAGGGAATCATATAATAAGTGATCCTTTGTGGCTGGCTTTTTTTACTTAGCAGCATAATACTTTCAAGGTCCATCCAAGCTGCAGCATGTATCAGCACTCTATTCTTTTTATAGCTGGAAAATAATCCATTGTATGAAATACCACATTTTATATATTCATTAGTATATAGGTATTTGGATTACAAGCAACTATTGTAAATGGTATTATTTTTTTAATTTAGTTTTCCAATAATACTTGGCAGACTTATAGAAATATGATTGTTGTGTAAACTTGCTGTATAACATAAACATGTTAAATCTACATTTTTCAAACTTTTTCCATTATTATTATATCTGTTATGGTGATCTGTGAACAGTGACTGTGATCAGTGATTTTATTGTTACTACTGTTAATTATTTTGGGCATCATGAACTATGCCAGTATAAGATGGAAAACTTAATAAATGTTGTTTGTGTTCTGACTGCTCTACCAACTGGCTGTTCCCGTGTCTTTCTCCCTCTCCTCAGGCCTCCCTATTCCCTGATACACAACAGTATTGAAATTAGGCCAATCAATTAATAACCCTACAGTAGCCTCTAAGTATTCAAGTGAAAGGAAGAGTTGCATGGTGCAAAAGCTAAATATGATTAAGTTGACCATTCTAGATGCTATTAAGGACATTTGTGATTCATTGGAGGAGGTCAAAATATCAACATATACAGGACTTTGGAAGATTTTGATTCCAACCCTTAGGGATTACTTTGAGGGGTTTAAGACCTCAGTGGAGGAAGTAAATGCTGGAGAACTATAATCAGAAGTGAAGATATGACTTAATTGTTTCAATCTCAATGAAACTTTAATGGATGAGTAGTTGACTCTTACAGATGAACAAAAAGTGGTTCCTTGAGACAGAATCTACTCCTCGTGAAGATGCTGTGAACATTGCTGAAATGACAGCAAAGGATTTAGAATATTGCATAACCTTAATTGATAAAGTAGTGGCAGGGTTTGAGAGGATTAACTCCAATTTTGAAAGAAGTTCTACTATGGGTAAAAAGCTATCAAACAGCATCACATGCTACAGAGAAATATTTTGTGAAAGGAAGAGTCAATTAAGGAGGCAAACTTCACTGTCGTATTTTAAGAACTTGCCACAGCCACCCCAACCTTCAGCAACCACCACCCTGACCAGTCAGCAGCCATCAACATTGAGGCAAGACCCTCCGCCAGCAAAAGGATCCTTATTCACTGAAGGTTCAGATGATGGGCAGCATTTTTTAGCAATAAAGTATTTTTAATAAAGATAGGTACTTTTTTTATACATAATGCTATTGCACACTTAATAGACTACAGTATAGTGTACACACAACTTTTATATGCACTGGAAAACCTAAAAAACAAAAAACAAGAAACAAAACAAACTTGGTGTGACTTGTTTTATTGTGATATTTGCTTTCTTGCAGTGGTCTGGAACTGAACCTACAATATCTCTGAGGTATGCCTGAGATATTACAGAACTTATAAGTTCTGTAAGGCTTCTGCATGTGTGTGTGTGTTTTCTTGATTCCTCTAGACTTTCCACACAATTATGTCATCTGCATATAGAGACTATTTTATTTCTTCCTTTCCAGACTGTATGACTCATATTCCTTTCCTTTACCTTATTGTACAAGCTAGTAATTCCTGTACAATGTTGATAAGAATAGTCTTACCTTGTTCCTCATCTTGGGGGAAAGCCTTCAGTCTTTCACCACTAAATATGCATTATCTGTATGGTTTTTAGTAGATTCCTTTTATCAGTTTGAAGAAATTACCTTCTATCTCCAGTTTAGAGTTTTTTATCGTGAATGGATGCTGAATTTTTTCTAATGCTTTTTCTGCTCAATTGATATAATAATGTGTTTTTTTTTCTTTTTTTTTAGACTGTTAATATGATGAATGATGTTGATTAATTTTACACTATTGAACCAGCCTTGAATTTCCATTAAAACCCTACTTGGTCATGTTATGTTATACATTTCAAATATTGCTGGATTCTATTTGCTAATATTTTATTAATTTTCTCTTCTTGTACTGCATTTGCCTAGTTTTAGTATCAGGATACTAAAATGAGATGAAAACTGTCCCCTCCTCTTTGATTTGCTATAGAGATTAGTTGAATTGCTGTGATTAATCATTAACTTTTTGGAAGATTTCTCCAGTGAAACCATGTGCACTTGGAGATTTTTGTTTTTACTGGAAGATTTTTAACTAATAAATCAATGTTTTTCATAGTTACAGCACCATTTAGGTTATCTATTTAATCTAGGGTAAGTTTTGGTAGTTTGGACTTTTTGAGGAATTGGTCTAATTCATCTAAGATACAAAATTTATGTACTTATGGCTGCTCATTTTATTCCATTGTTATCCTTTTAATGTTAATAATTTCTGTAGTTATAGCACTTCTTTCATTCTTTATAGTTGCAATTTGTATTTTCTCTCTTTGTTATTTCTCAATTTGGCTGAAGTTTTATCAATTTTATTGTTCTCTTTCAAGAAGCAGCTTTTGGTTTCATTGATTTTCTCTATTGTTTTCCAGTTTTCAATTTCAGTAATTTCTGTTCTCATGTTTATTATTTCTTTCCTTCTGCTTACTTTGGGTTTATTTTGCTCTTCTTTTTCTAGTTTATGAGGTGGGAGCTTAGATACTTGGTTTGAGAACTTCCTTTTCTATTATAAGCATTAAAGCCATAAATATCTTTCTAAGCATTTCTTTAGCTGCACCCCACAAACAGAGATGTTTTATTTTCGTTATTTGTTTCTTTTTTTTTTTTCAGTTCAAAATATTTTCTAATTTCCCCTGAGATGTCCTCCTTGATCCATGGGTTGTTTGGAAGAATGTTGTTTAATTTCCAAATGTTTGCACAATTGACTGTTATCATTCTTTTATTGATTTCTTGTCTAACTTCATGATAACTGAAGAACACACTTTGTATGGTCTCAATTCTTTTGAAATTTTAAGGTTCATTTAATAACATAGGATGTGGTCTGTATTGGTGAGTTCTGCATAGCAATTACAAAGAATACATATGCCACTATTATTAGGTGGGGTGATCTACCAATGACAATTAGATCCAGTTGATTAATACTATCAAATTCTTCTATATCCTTTCTGATTTTCTATTTATTAGTTCTATCAATTACAGAGAAAGGAGTGTTGCAGTTTCCAAATATCATTGAGTATTTGCCTATTTCTACTTTCAGTTCTGTCAACTTTTGTTTAATGTATTTTTTTCCAACTTTGTTTTTAGGTGTATATACATTTAGGATTGCTATGTCTTCTTATCCTTTCATCATTATATATTGTTCCTCTCTGTATCTAGTAATTTTCTTTACCATGTGGTCTACTTTGTCAAATAAAGTAGCTACTCTAGCTTTCTTTTGATTAGTGTTTGCATGGTATTCATTTTTCTATTTACATTTAAACCTATTTATAACATAGTATTTGAAGTTAGTTTCTTGTAGATAGCACATAGTTGGCCATTGACCCATTTTAAAAATATGTCCTGATAATCTCCATCTTTTAATTGGTGGGTTTACACCATTTGCATTTAATGTCATGTTGATATGTTTGGATTTAGGTCCCTCATGCCACCACTGCTATAAGATTTCTTTGAGTGCTGTGGTGTGCAAGAGGTCAGAGAAGTTAAAAAGGAGGGGGAGGTTTCTCCATCTCTTTTAGCATTTGGAGACCTCTTCCTACTCTTTGGTCAGAAATGGAGCAATTCTTCTGGAACTCTGTGTCTGAATTCCAGTGTCCACTTCTGGGTTTCAAGCTTCATTAAAACCCAGGCTGGGAGATCCCACTGGGAAAGTGAAATAGTAAACTCGCTGCCAATTTGATATTATTTTGAATTCTGGTAGTCTTCCCCAATATGCCTGCTATTTACTTTTCAGTCTTCCAATGGCTTTTCCATGCACTCTACTTATGATTTATTGCTGTGTTCAGTGGGAGAGACATAGTGGAAGGTTCTTACTCCATTTATGTGGAGGAAAGCCCCTTGTAGGGGATTTTAATCTTTTATGCAATCTGTCTTCCTCCCCTCCTCCTCCTCCTCCTCTCTTCTTCTTCTTCTCCTCCTCCTCCTTCTCCTCCTTCTCTTTCCTCTTTTTCTCCTTCCTCCTCTTCTTCTTCTTCCTCCTCTTCTTCTTTTTTCTCCTCTCTCTCTCTCTCTCTCTCTACGCCGCTCTTCTCTCTCCCTCCCTTTCTCAACTGCCATTTCTTCCCACAGATTCTGTGAATTCCCTCCATTGTTTCAGTCAAAGCGTTCGCAGTTCCAAATTGGAATCTTTTCTCCAAAGATACAGCCCCTTTCTTTATCCATAAAACAAACTCATGCAACAGCAAGCAGTCACAATAAATGGTGAATATATGAATATGGGATTCTGTCTACTGGGAGAAAGTGATGCTAAGAAGCAAATCCAAGAATCCAGGCTGTGGTCATTGTGGTGCAAGTGTTCTGAAATGTCTCTGTCCTGGCCAGGCTGGGATGCAGTGACCCCCAATCTCTGTGGCTCAGACACTGCTAACCTGGGGACTACAGGATTCTGGATCTGAAGTATTTATATATCACACCCCACCACTGAAGTAGGACCCCCTCCTCAGGGCTGCTGCAGCACTTGCCATAATTCCTCCCTCATCTCTCTGTATTTCTTGCTTCTTTCCTTGCTCCACTAAACTGTGTGGCCTCAGCCTTACCTCTCAGCACCCAGCAGAGCACTTGGTACAAAATGGAACTCAATAAATATTTCATCAATAAATGAGTGGTTGTACAAATTAATTCCTTGTAAAACAGTGGGTGAATAGTGTTTCTAGCTCATTGCTTTGCCACTCCTTCCCTTCCTCTTTTCCAGGTGTGTTTTATGACACAAAATATTTTTCATTTTGTTAAATGATCCAAAACAATTAGGGAATAATATGATATATATTCTATTTTCGAAAGGAGCATTTTATAAATGTCAATTAGATTAAGTTGATTGATATGTTGTTCAGGTCAACTCTATACTTATTGATTTTCTGCCTGTTTGATATTTCAGTGACTGAGAGGGGGCATTGAAATATTCAAACATAATTGTGGATTTGTCTATTTCTCCTTTCAGTTATATCAGTTTTTTTCTCACATATTCTGAAACACCGTTGTTAGGTGCATAGTCATTTAACGTCGCTATTTAATTTTGGAAAATTTACCCATTTTATCATCATGTAATTCTCCTCTTTATGCCTGATGATTTTCCTCATTCTGATATAGACTTTGTCTGGTATTGATAAAGCTATACCAGTTTTCTTTTGATTGGTGTTAACATGGTGTCTTTTATCATCTCTTTACTTTTACCCTATCCAAGTCTTTTTGATTAAAGTGGGTTTCTTGTAAATAATATATAGTTGGTCTTGTTTTTGTTTGTTTTGTATTGTATTTAACCCACTCTGACAATCTCTGTCTTTAACTGATGTATTTGGACAATTTACACTCAAAATGATTATTGATATAATCAATCAGGTTAATAATCACTATTTTATTATTTAATACATGATGCACGTGTTCTTTTTTCTTTTATTTTTTCAATTCTCTTGTTTCTCTGGTTTTAATTGAGAATGTTATATGATTCTATTTTTTTTTATCTCCCCTCTTAGTATATCAATTATACTTTAAAAACAATTATGATTGCTTTAGAATTTGAAATATACCTTTATAAACCAATCTAAGTCTACCTTCAAGTAACGCTATACTGCTTCCTGTGTAGTGTAGGGACCTTATAACAAAGTATTCTCAATTTCTCCCTCCCATTCACTATGACATTGTTTCATTCATGTCCCTCATCTTTATGCAATAATCACCCAATGTATTACAACTGTTTAAAACAACCAATATCTTTTATATATATTAAAAATAAAAAATAAAGGATTTTATTTTACCTTAATTTATTCCTTCTCTGATGCTCTTCCTTTCTTTAAGTAGATCTGAATTTCTGACTCATATCATTTTCTTCTCCCTTAAGATTCCTTGCAGGATATGTCTGCTGGGGATGAGTTCCCTCCGTTTGTGTTTTGAAGGATAATTTTCCAGGACATAAAATTCTAGTTTTGCTTTTTGTTTCTTTTAACTCTAAATATTTGACTCCACTCTCTTCGTGCTTGCATGGTTTCTAACAAGCAACTTGTGTAATTCTTACTCTTATTCCAATACGGTTTTCCCCCATTGGGCTTTTATCAAAATTCCCTCTTGTCCTTGGTTGCCTGCAGTTTATATATGATTTCCCTAAGTCTTTTAGTTTCTTGGCTGCTAAAATAAATACTGTACAACAGGCTAGCTTAAAGAATGGGAATTTATTGGCCCATGGATTTGAAGCTAGAAGTCCAAAATCAAGGTATCCACAAAGCAATGCTTTCTCCCTGAAGACTGTGGAGTACTGGGGCTGGTTGCCACCATTCTTGTCCTTGCCTTTTCTGTCACATGGCAATGCATGTGACAGCATCTTCTCATACCTATTCCAGGTTCCATTGACTTCTGGATTCTGGCTGCTCCCTTTGGCTTTCCCTTCCATGTCCCATTTCCTTTGCTCATAAATATTGGATTAAGGCCCACCCTCATTCACTTTGGGCACACCTTAAATAATACCGTCTTCAAAGGTCATATCTGAAAATGGGTTCACACCCACAGGACCAGGGGTTGGGACCTGACCATGCCTTTTGTGGGGGACATGATTCAGTATCCAACACTAGGTATAGAGCTTTTGACATTTATTCTGCTTGATGATCTCTGAGCTTCCTGGATATGTGATTTGGTGTCTGCTTCATTCTCTTTCTCCTACTTCTGGTATTCCAATTACATGCATCTTACACATTTTTAAATTGTCCCTGGGATACAAAAATTCTTGGATATTCTCCTTGGGTTTTTTTTTTTTTTTTTTTCATTCTTTTTTATCCTTGCATTTAAATTTTGCAAGTCTCTATTGACAAATATTCAAGCTCACTGACTCCTCAGCTGTGTCACATCTACTCATTACCCCATCAAGTGCATTCTTCATTTCTTTTACCTTGTTTTTAGTTCTAGCATTTCCTTCTATTCTTTCTTAGACTTTCTGTCTCCCTGCCTGAAATATCCATATATTTTGAACATTGTCTATTCTTTTTTCCCTGGAAGAGCCCTTAATGTATTAATCATAGTTATCTTAAATTCCCTGTATGTTCATTCAATTATTTTTGGCATATCTGAGTCTGGTTGTGATGATTGATTTGCCTCTTCTGCCCATTTTTTTTCTTGCCCTCTAACATGCCTTTTAATTTTTTGTTGATAGCCAGATATGACACATCAAGTAATAGAAACTAAGGTAAATAGGTCTTTAGTGTGAGTATTTATGTTAATTTGCCTAGAAGTTGAGCTGTATTTAATATTTGCCATAGCTGTAGATGCCTGAAGCCTCAAAGCTCCCTAATGTGTTTATGTTACTTCCTCTGTGAACTTCAGGCTTCCCTAAATACTCCTCCTCACAGAAAGTCTGAATCTTTCAGCTCTTTAAGCTGTGATCCTCTGTTATTTTAATGAGACCCTATTGGTGTAGTGGTAAGACATTGAAGAGAAGCATTCCATAACATTAGGATGAAATCCACATTTTAGTGGGCTTGTGTTTCTGGGCTGTAAACTTCACAAGTGGTTCTTAGCTTCTGCTCCAGGTAATCAGATATTACCTGTGACTTTCTGGATTCATCTTTCTCTCCAGATTTCATGGTGGTGTTTTGCCCTGTGATCTCAGTTCTCTGCCTGGGAAAAAAGTCATTGATTTTTAGTTTGTTCAGCTTTTTCTTATTGTAATGATGGGAATAATAAATTCTAAGCCTTTTACATGCTGGAGCTGAAAGTCTCATTATGCTTAACCATCAAGCTTATTTATTTTATGAGTCTAAATATATAGTAAGACTACATTTTTTCAGAATGTAGTAGATTTGAGCTACAAAATTTATTTTCTTAATAAGCCTATCACCAATGATCATGGGAGTTTAAATAGTATACTACAGTACTGTTATCTGTATCTGAAGAAGGAGGATTGCTTTTTCATAAATGACCTAGAGTTCCCATTCACAATATTTTTTATAGCACAAAGAAAATGAGCCTAAACATCTAAAGTATTTTTAGTGGAGAGAAGACTAAAAGAGTCAAAACAAAAGAGAAAGTAAGGGAAGACAGGAAAGATGGAATAAGGAAATCACAGTTCCCTTTCTCCTGAATTCATAATTTGAGAGTTAGCAGTAGCCTCAAGACAGAATCAGGAGAAAATACAACTGGGCTGCTTCATTCATCATTTTCCTTACCAGAATAGCAGTGTCGTCATGAGATAATGAAAATATGTGGCTGGGATTAGCGTATTATCCCCTTTTACAGATTAAGAAACTGAGACTTAGGACAAACAACCTGGCAGAGGTTGCATGGAAAATTAATGGCAGCAGTGGGATGACAGCATCAGCATCCTGCCTAACAAGTAGCTGGCCCTGCAAAATCTTGCCAGAACATCCAGTTTGTTGTCAGGTGCCTGGTACATCCCTCCTTCTTCTTTCTTTTGGCACACCAGTGTGTCACACTCAAAGGTACCCAGCTATGGTTGCCAGATAAAATACAGTATGTCAAGTTCAATCTGAATTTCTGTTAAAAAAAATGAATAGTATAAGAATGTCCAAAGTATTGCATGCTACATATATATACTAAAAATTTGTCCATTGTTCAGATGAAATTCCAATTTAACTGGGTATCTTGCATTTTTATTTGCTCCATTTGGCAACCCTATACCCAGGGGACTCTTCAGCCTCCCCAGAAACAGTGTTACTTTTTTGGGAAAGCCACACAATAAAGAAAGCTTGAATCATGGTTCCTTTCTTCCTTAAAAGTGACAGTAACAAATATGGCATAGGAAGTTATCAAGTAATTCCTTCAGCATCCAGTCAGCAACATTGACTGTGCTCATACTATGTAGCAGGTATCGTACAGGCATGGTGGGTGCCATGTTGAACAAAACAGAGGTGTTCCCTGAGCTCATGGAGCCTCCAGTCTAAGAATCAGCCTTGTCCCTACTCACTCTGATGCCACCACCACTGGGGCTCCCACAGCAGAGACCCCATGTTGTTCAGACTAGCCATGAGCCCAAGTGGTTCAGAGCCAGCCATGAACCCATGTGGTTCACACCAGCCACCAGCCCATATGGGTCAGACCAGCCATCAGCCCATGTGGGTCAGACCAGCCACCAGCCCATGCGGTTCAGACCAGCAATGAGCCCATGTGGTTCAGACCAGCCACCAGCCCATGCAGTTCAGACCAGCAATGAGCCCATGTGGTTCAGACCAGCCACCAGCCCATGCGGTTCAGACCAGCAATGAGCCCATGTGGTTCAGACCAGCCACCAGCCCATGTGGTTCAGAGCCAGCCATGAATCCATGTGGTTCACACCAGCCACCAGCCCATGTGGTTCACACCAGCCACCAGGCCATGTGGTTCAGAACCTGCCATGAGCAGCTTGAGGGCTTGGCCCATGGAGGCTTCCAGTGGGCCTAGAACCCAGTCTTGAGTCCAGCAGGGAAACACTGCTCAGTAAATTTTTCCTGAATTAAGTATGGATTATGCAAATTTGGAGGTCAAAGACACATATCAGAAACCACCCCAGGACACTTCTCAGCACCCAAGTTTTAAGACTCCCAACTCACATTCTCTTGGGTTTTTTAACATAGACGTGCAACAATGCCTGCCTGAATAAACCATACCTCTTCTTTCTTCTAGGACTTTGCTAATGCTGTTCCTTCCATCAGCTCTCTTCCCTCATTTGCTATCTAATTCCTATCCATAGCTCAGGACGCATCCTGGCATGACCTCCTCCAGGAAGCCCTTGCTGGGCAATGGTCCCACTACCCTGCGCTCGCTCTCTCATGCCCTCTGCCATCCTGCTCACTCCTCAGTCTCTCCCACTATATTGGGGCTATGTGAGGACAAGATCCACTCCCAATGCCTTCCTCCACCAGCCCCAGCACAGACACTTGTGTCAAACATGGATCTCACAGCACAGAACTGAACTGGAATTCTCAGTGCCACAATCAGGAAACTACATGGCCAGTCTTCTCTGTGATTTTTCTTTAAACTTCTAGAAATTATTTGGGTTTTTTTTTTTTTTTTGGTAGATAAATACATTTGCATTGTTAAAAATCTAAAATAACATTAAACGTGTACTTTGAAAATGATCCTTCTAGCCTGTCTATCATATGCCCAGTTCTCACCACCATCACTCATTGGTAACTAGGGCCGCTGGTTTCTTATATATCTTTCCAGTTTCTTCTGTACATATGTACAAATATGAATAATGCTTTTTACCCCCTCTCCTTTTTACACAAATATAGCATACTGTACAATCATCTTGATGCTTCCTATTTTCACTTCATCAATATCTCTTGGAAATCTTCTCATATCAATTCATGGAAGTCTTCCTTATTTCTTTTTATAGCTGCAGAGATTCCCTCTTGTAAATGTACCATCCCATGTAGATGGATATTTGGGTAGATGTATATCTTTTGCTAGAACAAAATGCATATGTTCTTTTGAGCACACACATACATTACTTCAGGATCAATTCCCAGAAACTGAACTTAAAGGCAAAGTCACCTGTATGGAGCCTTTGCTGGATATTCCCAAATTGTCCTCCAGAGGGAGTGGTGCCATTTTGCATTCCCACTGGTCACATGTGGGAGCGCATTTCCCCACAGCCTCACCACACCCATGGTTGTGTTCTTCAGAGTGGCCCTCCTCTCGGCCCTCCACACCAGGATGGGTTAGATGGGGTGGACTCTGTCTGCTGCACCTGCCCACCTTCAGCTCACCTGCTTGACGACCATGTACCCGTTTCTACCTGTTGCTGACAAAAAGATCCCCAGCTCTATCTGTGCCTTAACCTACAGGAGCAAAAGGCCAACCACCCTCACAGGGAGGCTGGTGCCTCATCTTGAGTTTGGATGTTAGAAAACACCAACTAGCTTTAACTGCCAGCTCTGAGAAGCAGCTTCCAGGCACCTTTCCCAGGCCTTGTGGGAACCAGCCCTTTTGAGTCACAGGACTCATTTCCTGACCATTCCTGCCCACTTCCACCCTGCAATGGCACAGACCCACCCCTCTACTGAGATCATGATGCCCTTCATGTTCTCTAACCACATCCACAATCTTAAAATCCAATACTTACAGAAGGCTATGTATGCACCAACTCAAAGAGGAACAGTTAAGTGGGGGATATACTGCTAATTTACCAACAACGAAAGTGAAGTTCAGAGAGTTTGGTGACTACAGATCTTACTGCTCCCAAAGAGCAGATTTGGGAATCCAATCTGTCTGATGTGCTATCAATTAACATGCAACATGAACCACTGGACCCAACCACACTGCACTGTGTCCAACGTGTTCAACCTGACTTTCACCATTTGCAATGCCCAGCAACCCTGAGATTTCTATCCACTTGACTGCAAAGAACCTGCTGTTGTTTTCCCATCCCTTCCCTGCAAAAAGATAATAGTATTTTCTTAGACCGTAGACTTTGCTTCCTGGAAGGAAAGAAGGAAGGAAGGCGGGAGGGGACAGAGGGAGGGGGTGAGGGAGGGGGTGAGGTAAGGAAGGAGAGAAGGGAAGGGAAGGGAACGAAGAAGCAATAACTGGCTGGAATGAAGGTTAAATATATATCTGAGTAAATGAATGGGCTTTATGCTACTTTGGGGTATAGAATTAATACCAGAACCTGCTTCTGGCCATGGCTGGCTCTTGTTGGAAGGCTGATGCCCCTTTCTGAAAATGGCAAAAGGAATAAGAGAGTCCGAATGACCTGTATCCGCCATTCAGACAGGACGGATAACTGGGAGGGACCTCCTGATGTGTCAGCACGGCCAGCTTGGGTGTCACCAGGGATCAAGGCTTCGCCTCCAGGCTCTAGCAAGGACTTTTCCTAATGAAGCAAACACATGCCTGCCTGGCCCTGTTCTGTCTCTTCCCTCTCACTGCCTGCACCACTGATATATGTGCAAATAAAACTGAAACAGCAATTCTCGAAAAAAAAAAACAAAAGTCGTGCCACACATCAGTGTTGGGGAGGTGGCATGGAAGAAGGCCAAGAACTTGGCCTACTTTATGCTCTCAAAATTTAATAAACTCATCTTCAGTCTGGTACAAATCTGGGTTATGCCTATTAAGGTCCCTGGAGCTGTAAGAAACCTTTTAGATTAGCTGTTAGCCTTATCTGCAAACCATCCCTAATTGTGACAGGCATACCCTTCTGTTATGATGTGTTCGGGGGTTGCACATAAGCTTGTGTTAAAAAAAATAGAAAGATAAGACACCTGCATTGAGGCAGACCCACTCAAGGGTAAGGAAGCCCACAATGGACCCTTGCTTTCTTCTTAGCCAGTGCTAAATGTTCCTTACAGTCTCCCTCACTGTCTTCACTGTCACAGAAGATGCAGGCTGAGATGAGCTACCCCAGAGAAAAGCCTTTCCCCCGGCCTCCTGGAATCCTCTTTGCAGGGGCAGAATATGAAAGGAGGGCACCTCACACATTTGCATTGCATTATCAGTATTTTGAGAGCTTTCTATAACTTGTACTATGTGAACAAATGCACAGTTTAGGAGACAGAATGCTGGGATTAGAAGTCTGAATTCATGATCACGATTCCACCTAGAATAATGCAATGTCTTTTCTTTCCTTGTATCAGGAAGGAACTGCCTCTTGGATGCCCTGTGCTCCCAGCCACACAGCTGTGTGCCACGGATTGCATCTGCCCTTGGGTCCCAGGTGGACCCTGCAGCAAACACGGGCCCCCACACCACCTGCTGTGCAAACCAGGGCAAGGAGCTTCAATGCTCTGAGTGCATTGTCCTCACCTGTGAGGTGAGAACAGTGCCTGCCTTGTGGGTGACTGCACAGATGGCCACACAGTGCGTTGTGCAAGCCCTAGGGAAACTTTGGTGCAGGTGCTGGCATGCTTTCTTCCCGATGCGTGGGATGTGGAAGAGAGCAGAGCCCAGGGGGGCCTCAAACTAGAGTGGGGGTTCTTGAGATCACGTTGGCTCCCACCTGCAGGAGCTGACACCCTGATAACATCTCTGTCTATCCCAGCATGAACCCTTCAGTTGTCTACTCTTAACCATCAGATCATGAGGAGAGATCATGGTTCATTTTTCTTAAGAGATTCTTATCAGATTGGTAAAAACACCAGAACACAGGTTTGAAATGAAGACTTCTAAATCTGAGTTCTAGTCAGCAAGAGAGCATGCTTTGGGGTGCCTGATGTCTGCCCTTGTTAAGTGAGGGATGAACCAGACAAGTCCCAGCTCTCCGTGAACAATAGAGAGACCAACTCAAGAGCTAGCATGTGTGTGAGTGCTCTGGTGTCCTCGGTTCCAGCAGAGAGCCTGGCATATGGCAAATAGCTAAAACGCATTTACTGATGGATAAAACCATCTTGTGTTTGCCAAGTTCTGTTATAACAAGATCCCAGCAAAGGTCTGTCATTGCAACCTAGACTGTCCAGTAGGGTATGCTCAGGTCCAATCAAAGACCTAAAATCAGGGAACAATTTCCCAGTAGGAGTCAATAGTAAATAGCAAGAATTAAGATAAAATCCTTTAGGTGGGGAAGCTTACTAAGATCAAATTAGGATAATGTTTTAGTTTGCTTTAATGCTGAAATCAGATACATAAAATGGGTTGTCTTCTAGCAATGGGAATTTATTCACATAGAACCTTACAGTTTTGAGGCAATGAAAATGTCCAAATCTAGAAACCATCAAAGTGACGTTTTCTTCCTGAAGACAGGCTGCTAGCAATCTTGGATTGCCCTGTCACATGGCAAGGCACATGGCGGCATCTGCTGATCTCTCTCTTCTCTTCTGGGTTTCTTGCTTTCAGCTTCTTGCTTCCATGGCATTCTCTCTTTTGGTCTGAATTTCATTCTCTTATAAATGACTCCAGCAAAAGGATTTAGACCCACCCTGAACTAGGTGGGTCACACCTTAACTTAAGTAGCCTCATCAAAAGGTCCTACTTACAGTGGTTCACACCCACAGGAATGGATTGACTTTAAGAACATACTTTTCTTGGGTACATGCAGCTTAAAACAACCACAGGTAAAGAAAACATTAAATCCACGTCCAAATTTAGGGTCAGGTATCTGTAAGTATGAACTGCTGGACTATGGAGACAAACACAGGCACAGATCTGAGAGTGAGGGTGGAGTGGCATGAGAGCTTGTTTTCCACCTGGGCCATGCCAAGAACTCTTCAGTCCGGGACATTGAAGACGAATCAGGTGGGTGTCCCAGCACATTCAACAACAGCACCCACATGCCCCCCTGTCAGCCCCAGAATGCACTGTCTAGACAGTGAGCCCCTGAAAGGCAGGGTCTCCCTTTTTCTCAAGCCCGTGTTCTCAAGTCCAGTGCAGGTCAGCTGTGGCAGGTGCTCAGAGAATGCCTTGGGAGTGAAGGTTATAGACACAGGGGATCACTCTTCTCCCGGCTTCCTGGAGGCACAGGGTGACCTTTCCCATAGACAGCAGGACCTCAGAGAGAGGTTGGAGGAGCTGATCTGTGCAGGTTTGGAGCTGCATGTATGTCAGAAAAACATGTTCTTAAACCTAATCTGTTCCTGTGGGTGTGAACCCATTGTAAGTAGGACATTTTGATGAGGTTACTTCAGTTCAGGTGTGGCAAACTCAATCAGGATGGATCTTAATCCTATTACTTGTGTCCTTTATAAGAGAATGAAATTCAGATGTATATGGAGAAAGACACAGGAAGTAAGAGCTGAAGGTCTACAGAACCCAGAAGAGAAAGAAGAGGCCAAGAGAGGCCACCATGAGCCTTGCCATGTAACAAGCTAAGGACCAAGAATCACCAGCAGCCAGCCCCAGAACACCACAGTCTTCAAGGAGAAAGCATCACCTCGATGATGCCTTGATTTGGACTTTCTTTTAGCCCCTAAACAGTAAGCAAATAAATTCCCATTGTTTAAACCAAACCATTGCATGTTATTTGCTTGAGCAGCCAAAGAAACTAAAACACTGTCCCTAAAGAGACTTGTGGATACCCAGGATGGAGATTGGCCACGGTGGCCACAGGGTTAAAGGTAACTGGGCCCCAGCAGCTTCGTTCAATTCCACCTCCCACTGAAACTCTGAGCAAGACTGAAATTATATTGGCTCATCTTGCTTCCACATGACCCAGGGAAGCAAGCAGCACAGCCTGTAGGCACATGAGCACAACAGAATGAAAGCCCACCAGGCACTAGGATATTTGATACTATTAGAACACCTGACATGTCCAAGAGGGCAGGGGCAAGGAGAAGCTTGCAGGCCCTGCCCAGTACGTGCCCCTCACCCAGCCCTGGTCTGACCTGCTGGATCATACTACCTCAGTAGACACTGCCTACCCATGGCCACCCTAAGTTGGGGATTGAATCATATCCCCCACAAAAGATGTGTTCAAGTCTTAATCCACATTCCTGAGGGAATGAACCCATTGTAAGTAGGACCTTTTGAAGATGTTGTTTTTAGTTGAGGTGTGACCAACTGAATCAGGATGTCTTAATCCTATTACTGTAGGCTTATAAAGAGAAAGCTACAGGGGGGAGCTGAAAGTCAATGAAAGCTGGATGAGAAAGGAGAGGACATTGCCATGTGTTCCAGTTGCCAAAGCTGCCAGAATACAAATTTACCAAAAATGGATTGGCTTTTATAAAGGGGACTTATTAGGTTACAAATTTACAGTTCTAAGGCCATAAAAGTGCCCAGACTAAGGCATCAGCAAAAGGATACCTTCACTGAAGAAAGGCTGATGGCATCTTGGGTTCCTCTGTCACATGGGAAGGTACATGGCTGGAGTCTGCCGGGCCTCTCCTGGATTTAGCTTCTGGTTTCTGTTGCTTTCTCCAAAATGTCTCTGGGCTTCTGTCTCTCTTAACTTCTCTCTCTCAGCTCCTGTGCATCCTTGCTTGTTTCTCCCAGGGTGTTTCTCTCTAAGCATCTAGGGGTCCTCTCCTAGCTTCTCTGGAGCAAACTGGATTTCATCTCTTAGCTTCTTTCCTATTCCAGTTTCAACAGCTGTCTTCAAAATGTCTCTGGGCATTTTCTTTCTAAGCGTCTCTAAGCTCTCTTCAAAATGTGTCTGGCTTTTATCCTCTCATGGAAGACACCAGTAAACTAATTAAGAGTCACCTTGAATGAGCAGGTTCACATCTCCATGAAAATAATCTAATCAGAAGTTCCCACCCACAATTCAGTCGGTCACATCTTCATGAAAACAGCCTTATAAAAAAATCTCACCCACAATAGGTCTGCCCCCACAAGAGTGGATTAAAAGAACATAGTCTTTTATTGGGTGCATAACAGATCCAAACTAGCAAACCATGTGATGCAAAGCAGAGATGCAAGCCAAGGAACCCCCAGGTCCGCTGACAGCTGGCATAAGAATGTTACAGATGTGGGAGAAAGCATCGACTTGCCGACATCTTGATTTTGGCCTTCCCCTAGTCTCAAAACCATGAGCCAACAATTTCCCATGGTTTAAGCCAAACCATTGTGTGTATTTGTCATAGCAGCCTGGAAACTAAGACATTCCCCAAACTCTTTTTTCACCACTATCATAGGTCTTAGATGTAAGTGAACTTAAGTGAAGATAACGCACCATCCAAACCCTCAGGTGACATATTGGTCCTTCCCAGTTCTTCTGGGAAAACTTAGACAGACATTGTACCCATCTGAATTGATGAAGAAACTGGAAATTAGTCATTTTTTTCCTTTTGTGAACAAATGATTCCCCTGAGTTGGACAATCAAAGAATCATGTACTTGAGAACTGAACAGTTTTATAGAGGTCAAACATTTTATATTTCTTTACGGCCTCAGTGCCTGGCAAATAAGTATACAAATAAGTACTTATTATCACTATGGCTGTCATTTCTAAATGATGAGAAAACAATAAGACTAGTAAGATTCCTCCAAAAACCCTGTAAATCTAGGACTATTGTTGGTAATTTCCAGATGAGGCAACAAAGGCCCAGAGACAACCACTTTTGTCTAAAATCACAAATTGTTAAGTTGAAAACCAGCATTTCCCACCACCATTATTTGACTCTTGACATTATATTGCAATGATCCAAATAAGATGGCTTTACCTGTCTACTTTCATGCAAAGAATGAAGTCATAGATGGGATCAGCTGGCATGAAGGAATTATTGCTAATTTTGGTAGGAGTGACACTAGTCTTGGGATTATTTTAGGAAGGAGAAAGAGGAAAAGTCCTTACCTGTTACATCCCTTCTGAGATGTTCGTGGTGAAATCACATTGCTCAGGCTCACCCACCCACTCACCCCCTGCTTGGGCTCAGCCAATGAGAGGCACCATCAGGAGACCTGAGAGTGGAGGTGAGAAAGGGGCATTTGTGGGTTTGCCTCCCCCCCCCCCTCCGCCAGGTGCAATCCCAACAGGGTGGCCCTCCTCTATCTCCTCCCACAGATAAGCTCTAATGAGGGTCTATAACCCCCCTCCACTCCTTGCTCCCCGAGTCCTGGCTGATTCTCATAACCCTCCCCATTCCCATAAACAGCTCCTTTAATAACCCAGCTAAACCCTGTTGTTTCTTGCCAGGACCCCTTTGCTAGATTAAAAGCAAAAAAAAAAAAAGAAAGAAAGAAAAATGGGGGAGGGGAAGCTGGGTGGTTATAGATAAACAGTATTTTCTTCATGCTAATAATGTTGAAGAAGGAACATGGAGATTTGTGATAATATTCTCTCTACTTTTGAATCCATATGAAAATACAGTAAAATTTTAAACTACCAATAGTGTTCTCTAATGAGTCTGGGTGCATACTCAACCTAACTTTTACTATTTCTTTAAAATCTGCCTCTTGTTAAGCAACCAAAGTTTCCAAAGAGCCAAGAGGGTTTTAGGGATGGAATTATAAGGTCTCATTAGAAAGTACTAGCAGGTGGTTTGGTGATGGGAAATACACTGTCAGACAACTTATGTCACTTATGAACTAAAATGTTTTACTACTGGAAGATTGTAGCAATTTCTTTGAAATCAAAACACAATTTGAAGAAATATGAAAATGACTTTCTGTAGAAGATTATTTCAAATGATCTGGTTTTCTTTCTTTGTAAAAAAAAAAAAATGGGGAGGGGGTCAACTGTGATGACCTTTACACCAAATCCCCTGTGGAGTACAAATTAACCCGGGGAATTGAGAATTGTACCAGGCTTCACACAATATCCTTCATCCATTCTGCCTTGGAGCAAGTTTAATACCTTCATGTGCTGATGTTCACACATGGAAGAGAAGCTGGCACGGACTCTTAAGAGGTGCCCCCAAAGTTGGCAAGGATGCTGCAACTGTCACCCCTGTGTGTGTGTTAATAGGTTCTCTTACTCATGGGCACTGCCTGGGAGCCTTTTTCATCTGACCTTGTCAAAGAGCAAACACAAGGATGGAATGTGGAAAATGCCCACGTGCCCATTTACTCTTCTGCTTGAAGGATACAGAATTTCTATCTGCATCCTTCATGGCTGGAATGTCTAATGCTTGGCTAGATTTCCCACACATACACGGACACACACACGCACACAGGCTTACACTCATATACACACACACACACATACACTTACCACTGGCATAAAGCTTCCGTGGGTCCTACCTTGCAAATTAGAGCCCCTGCTCATTTCTAGGTAGCTGCAATTTTAAAGCAGAACTTCGTAAGACTTAATAATAGAAAGCAGTTAGAGAGATGTGCCAAGCAGTCGTCCAGGTAATTACAATATTAAGTGATAAAAAATGAACAGCAGGCAGACTCTGCTCTTCTCTCCCTTTCTCTCTGCACCTGCTGCATCCTCCTGCTTTCCTTCCTTCCTCCTTACTCTGCCTCTGCAAATAATCCTTCCATGTCTCTCATTATTTGCTCATTACTCCCTTTTTCCCTCTTTTCTTCTTATTTACCTTCATTCATTTTACTTCGTTCCTTTTCTTTTCCTCCTTTCATTGCATTTTTTTTCTTCATTTAAAACCAGAATATATGCTTACTGTTCAAAAAAGTTCAAGCAATATGGATAGAAAGTAAAGAACATACATAGACTTTTCCCAACTCTCTTCCCTGTCTGTGAGCTGTGTACTCAGAGAGCAAGCAATTCATTGAGAAGCAAATACACACACGTACACACACACACATATCCTGCTTTTTGAACTAGTAACAATAAGAAATTAAACTACAATTTCATAAAATAATTCCTTTGTTGGATGAAGTTTCTTGTTCTAATTTCTTAAATAAATATTTAAAATCTCTCTTACTTTTTCTCAGCAATAGCCATAAAATTCTTAGGTAAATTAATTTCAGTTACATGTTTTAATTCCTGCATGTGTGGCCCTGAGATTACCTTTTTCTGTGTCAATGACCCTAATAAGAAAGTGTTCTAGTACTGGATTGAACCAAGGGCAAAGGGCCACATGTCTCCATGCTATTGAGAAATTGGGTAGAGGGTAGACTTTAGTTGATCACAGGACAAGTAGCCTCAGGGAAGATTGTGGGTCAATTTCTGCAGGGAAGAAAACAGATGCTGTCGTGGATGGCTGAGTCCAGTGCTAAAGGGTTGGGCCTTGGATCCTGGGCCCTGAATCCTGGGTATTGGGGTCATGGATCCTTGGACCTGGATCTTGGATACTGAGTTTTGATTCCTGGATCCTAGGTCCTGGGCCCTGGGTCCTGAGTCTGGGGTCCTGAGTCCTAGATCTTGAGTCCAGGAATTTTGTCCTGGACCCTGGGTCCTGGGCCCTGGATCTCAAGTTTGGGGTTTTGGGCCCTGGGTCCTGGATGTTGAGTCCGGGGTCCTGGGTCCTGCCATTGACACAGAAGATGAGGCAAATGAGGATTCACTGTTGCAGGCCTCTCATTACCTCTTAGGTGGACTCTTCCAAGCTCTGGTCTCAAGAGCTAGCCAAGCCCCTTCTTTCTTGGCATACAGGGATGGGTACAGGGATCTTCTCCAGCTGAGACAGGGTTCAATGCAGATGTAAGCTGGAGCAAAGTCTCCCAAGGTGGGAGTGTGCCCAAGTCCAATATACCTGGAAGGACCCCAGAAATCTGGTAACCCTAAGGGAGTCAGAGGTGGCTGTCAGTGTCAGAGCCAAGACCAGAAGGTTGGAGCCCAGGAGATGGGTATAAATTCAGGTGATCCTGGAGACAGGGGAAGGTGTAACTGGGGTGGCAGCCTAGCACAGGCATTGAACTTTGGCTCAGCTAGACTGAAGGCAAGGAGCTGAAGCACCTGAGAGATGAAGCTTTTCTCCTGAGTTTTGCTTTGGGACTACAAAGGCACTTAGACTTGGGAAAACTGGAGGTGTCTTCACTCACAGTTCCAGTTTTCTTTGCCTCCTTCAACCATCAGGAAAGCAAGAAACAATGCCAAGTCCGGGGTCAGTGGACTGAGAGGTCCATGGGCCTGACCCGAGGCCATCCACTCTTCTCACTGTGGTGGGAGGTGGGACAAGGCAAGCTCAGCTCCTCTGCTATCCGAGGCCTCACTCACCCCTGTTGATTCTAGGCAAGTCACTGCCTGTAGGAGAGGAAACATGTTGTACTATTTACACTAGACCAAGTGGCACTAAATGATAAATACTAACATCTTAGTGACTCAACACAATAGAAGTGTTTCTTGTCCAGGTAAGGTATAATTGGTAAGGGGGGTGGACACAGAGAGGAGGCCCTGCTGCACCCAGGGATTCAGGGACCTGCTCTCAATGTGGTGGCTTCCAGTATCACCCTGGGTGTCAGCCTGCACAGGGCAGACCAGGGAAGAGAGAGTGGAGGATGATAGAAGCCCCTGTGGGCTGGGCTCAGGGTGAGGCACTTCACGTCCCCCAGTCACCTGCCCAGAACTCAGCCACTGGCCACACCTAAGGACAAGGGGACTGGGAGATGTGGTCCAGCTGAACGTGTGTGGGGAGAATGTAGGAGCATGGAGGGGAGGGTAGCCTGCCTCTGCCACACCCACCACCTCCACGCTCCGATTCCCACTAAAAGCACGGAATTCACCCTACAGAGGCCCATTTCCTCTTCCTGAGGTTCATCACCATAAACAAATCTTTTGGCTTTCCTCAAACAAGCTCAGAAATGAGCCAAGTTTCCAGGCTGCAATGACATTGCACAATCGGCTGGCTTCAACAGCAAGCATTTATTGGCTCACGGGTTCAGAGGCTGGAGGGCTTGGTTCCTCCCTGGGTTGGTAGCATTCTGGTAGGCCGCGGTCCGTGGGTTCCTTGGCTTTCCATCACATGGTGGTGTCCTCTCCTTTCTGTTCCAGGTTCCATTGACTCCCAGCTTCCAGCAGCTCCCCATGGCCTCCTCTCCAGTGATAGAGTGTAGACCCATCCTGATTCAGTTGGCCTCACCTCACCTAAAAACAGCATCTTCCAGTATCCTAGTTACAGGGGGTTTCACACCCACAGGAATGGGACTGACTTTAAGAATGTATTTTTCTCTGGGAAATATAATTTCGCCTATCCCATGTATCTTCGTATCACTGAGTTTCATTGTCTCTACACTCCTTCCTTCTACAGGCACAGCCCCATACCTTGGAGCCACCTCACTTCCCTTTCCCTCCATAGAATCTCAGTGCATATGTTATCACTTCAGGCTGGGATCACACGGGACTCTCTCAGCCAGGCTCCAACTGCGGCCAGATCAGTCTCCCCCAACACTTCCTGCCCCTCGGCACTTCCCTTTGCTGGAACTTGCCATAGCTACCTCTGGCCTGTGGCCTCAAGGGACACTCCCCTGCCTGTCACTGGGGGCCTGTCCCAGCCATAGGCGCTCTGCCAATCTCAGGATTCTCACTCTTCTTGAAGGGCCATGCCTCAGTATTCCTCTACACCTTCCCTTCCTCTGTCTCTGTCTTCTGGAGCGTCCTATCCATTCTTCTGGGCCGTCCCACACCTGACAATATTTCCCATTCAGATGACACTATGACTGAGCACAGACCCTGCCCTCAAGGAGTCCAGTGTCTGATGTTTGGGGACAGAGGAATCAGTGCTGTGTCAGGAGCAGAATAAGGGATGGGCACCCATGCCCACCCCTGCCCACCCGTGCCACAGAACAATGCTGTGGTCTGCAAGCTACATCTGACCTGCACGATGGTTTGGTTTAGTATGCACAGTGTTGAAAAATGTATTTGTAAAAGCAAAGCAAACACAAGCAACTTTGTTTTTTTGTTTTCTTGTTTTTTTTTGGTTTTTTGTGTTTTTTTTTTTTTTTTTTTTTTTTTTTTTTTTTTTTTTTTTTGCAGCAACATTTAAAAATCAGGAGCTTCTGCTTGGAATCGGGAGCTCCCATCTCTGTGAGTCATCGATGGGTCCAGCCACATGGAGTAGCATCACCTGGAGCTGGACCGTGGCCACTCCCTCTGGCCAGCCCTCTACTCTGCTTCAGTCCCCACCACCCCCATCACCCCAAGAACTAGTGCACTCACCTGGCAAGCCACTGGGTCCCTCTTGGCTTTTGAGGGGTGACCTGGGGCCCACCTGGCCATGCCCTATGTACTCAGGTAGAGATGCACCCTGGCAGTCAGAGGGTGCTGGGGAGCTCCGTGCATGACCCCCTCATCTTTGGAATAAGATTCCTGCCCAGACTGATGTCTGACATGTGCCCTGAAGTCCAGCCCGTGAAGAACAGTGGAGGTCCAGGGGCTGTTCACAGACATGAAAACACAAAAAGCACCAGAAGGCCAGTCTGGCTGGCAGCTCAGGGCTGGACAGGAAAGGGCTTTGGGAGAAACATCAGGAAATGAAGTGAAGAGGTGGAAACGACCAGCTGTGCAGGACCAGCTGAGAAGCCTTTATTTGCCTTCCCATTCAGGAAGCCCTGGAGACATTTTTAAAAGATCTGTGTTTTAGAAAGCTCACTCTCTGTGTTGTCCAGTGAAGGATGCAAAGGATGCAAAATAAGAGGCTGCTGTGGAGAAATCTAGGTGAGAGGTGATGAGGGCTTGTCCTAAGAGTGTCCTTTCCACCAGGACCGGAACACCCAGGGTGCCAGGTGGCCACCTATGCCATGCAGCATTTGTCACCATCAGAACAGAGGAGGAAATGGCAACACCTTGCTGTCTGTAAGTTTCCATCTGATCCGGGGCCCGAGGGACTGACTCAGAAGCCATTATCACAAAACGAGCTCCTGAGTGGAGTTTAATGTTTTCCGATGGCTCATGCACATTCAAGCAGTAATTAATGGTTTGATTCATTGGGCTTCGGGGAGCCACTGTCCAACAAAATCATCTAAGTAATTTAAATCTGCAATAAAGTAGGAGTGCGACAACATTTCAGGGCTGCACACAGCAATGATTTGCTGGACAAAAAAAAATCAAGCAAGCATTTTTATTAGAGCCACCTCCAAAGAATCCAGAGGAAAGCAATATCGAGTTCACCAGTGATTTGATTACATTTCCTCCACAACAGTCCTCCAGGCAGAGGCAAGTCCAAATGCATTTCAGTGGATGTGTATAATGCCAAAGGTTCAGTAAACCAACACATTTCATCAAAATTATGCTGAGTGTCTGAGATAGAAAATGTTTGCAGAATGTTAACCGCCTTTTTATTCAGAATAAATTTCCTCTGCTATTAGCATTTGGCAACTGCTACCCTTTGGAGTTAGGACCTTCTTCCATAGACCCTTTCTCTCGGTGCCCCAGGCTAACTGCACGTGTGCACACCCTCTCTCCATCTTTCACATACACTTTGGGCTAATTGGACCCTGCTCTGTCCCAGGTGCTGCCCCTAAGCTCATGGTGCCCCCAGCCCATCAGGAGAGATGGCCCCATGCCAAAATGGGCACACACAGCTTAGTCTGACCAGGGATTAAGAGGACCCCTGGGTACTCCCAAGAAGTGGGGGGGGGGTCTGGGAAGTTAGCAGGAGGTATAAGGAGAGCAGGCTTGCATTTCAGGTGCTACAAGGGGCCATTATGATGGAAAGCACAGACATTTCTTTAATATATCATTGAACACAGAGGACCAGAAATGTGATCCCTAAATCAATAATCCATTATAGGTTCAACAAACCTTTAACTCAGAGGATACCAAGGGGTCTATAGCTCATATGAAATGAGTGGCTCTTGTATGCGAGACGCAATTACAGGTGCTGAGGACACAGGTGAGACAAGACAGGCTCAGTCACTGTGTGTATGCATCTCCCATTTCAGTGGGGCAGAGACATTTAACTAATTATCAAATGATGTAGGTTGTGGCAAGAGCTGTGAGGAATAATATCTGGGATGTGATGGTGCAGAGCTTGGGCAGAGGTACATTCTTTGGGTGGTGGGATGTGGAAGAGGGTATTTGAGCTGAGCCAGGAGGGTGAAGGGGCAAGCTTGGGGAGTGCTGGTGGAAAACACAGCAGGTGGAGGGAAAAATGAGGGAGAAACCTTGGGACAGAAAGGCTGGTGTATTCCAGGACATTCGGGCCTGGGGGAGGAGAGGGCTGAGATGGAGATGGGGATTTGCCCTTCTCTGCAACCTCTGGCATTTCCCAGGGCTGGGCCCCCAGAGCAGCCCCCTCCTCTCAGACTGCCTTTCCAGCCCCGTGAGCCATGAGTAGGCTGGTCGCCTGTCCAGGGCTGCCGAAGTGGAAACCTGCTCTCCCTCAGTAATTTACAATAGTGCTTGCTGTCTTAGTTTCTTAGGGCTGCCACAGACTGGATGACTTCAAACAACAGAAATGTATTGTCTCACAGTTGTGGAGACCAGAAGTCTGAAATCCAGCCTGCACAGCCGTACTCTCTGCGAGGACCCAGGGAAGAATTTTTCCTTGTCTCTCCTTAGCTTCTGTTTGCTGGCAATGCTTGGTGCTCCTTGGGTAGATGCATCTGTCTTTGCCCTCACATGGCCTTCTCACCTATGTCTGTCTGTCTGTCTTCCCGCCTTCTTATAAGGACAGTGGTCACACTGGATTAAGAGCTCACCTACTACAGTGTGACCTCACCTTGACAAATTCCGCCTGTAATGGATCTATTTCCAAATAGGGCCACACTCAGAGGCTCTGGGGAGTAGGACTTCAACATATCTTTTGCAGGGGACACAATTCAATGCAAAACGCCCCCCTTCCATTCTCAAATGACTCCTGTTTGGGTAATAAATTCTACGGTCACCCTAGCTGTAATAGGGACACCATTTCCAGGCCAACCCTACAACCCACTCAGCCAACAGCCTCTCCCCCGTGGACTGGCCAGTACGCAAAGGCTGTGAGCACACTCAAGCTAGAAACTTGGTCCAAGTCAGTGAGTCTTGGCCAAAAGTGGTTTCGGAACCAGCGCTATGTTTAACTCTGTCTGAAGAGATGAAATTTCACCAAATTTGGAGATCCCTTATACAACATTAACTCCTGAATCCAGCTTTCACCCATAAACATATCTAACTTTTATTAAGTCTTTACTACATGTGTCAGGCACTGTTGAAAGCAAGTCACATGAAGTATCTCATTTGACCCCTACCAGGTTGTAACTCTGTTTTACACTGAGGACTTGGGAATCTTCTCCTAGCTACAAGCTGGTGAGGACTTGATTTCAGGCCAGAGGGTCTGGGGTCCCTACTCTTAGACAATTACCCCAGTAAGTGCCACCCCACTCTCCCTGCTCAGCTTCAGATCCCATCCCCATTTGATGCTGGACATAACCCACTTGGGGGCCTCACGGACATTTCAAACCCAACATCCTCAGACTGGAACTCTCCATGTCAATCTCCCAGGCCAACCCCCGGCATCCTCCAGTGGCCAGTTGGTGGGGAAGAGTGTGGTTGTATTTCTTCTTGAAGCCCCCCAACTGCCTGGGTGAGCTCCTAGTTTTGACCCTGACGACCCCACACTTGCATTCAGGTTTCTCAACTCCTGGACTGGATCCATCTACCCCTTCCCCAGTCGGCTCTCCACCTCAGATTGAAACCCTTCCCCATTCCATCCTGACTTCTTTCCTCAAACCGCAGCTGCCCCTCCACACAAAGCCTCCCTCCTGAGCCTTGGACATTCCAGTGCCAAGGCCAGAAGGACCCCCTGGCTTGAGCAACAACAAGGCAGAGGAGAAAGAGCTACTGGAAAAGACGTTGGAGTCACCCTGGGGCTCACATCCCAGCTCTGCTTCTCACCAGCACTGGGACCTCAGGCAAAGCACTTCACCGTACTGCACCTCTTCTCCTTTATCTGCTAACTAGCAAGGCATAGGCGCCATGAAAAGCTGATGAAGTATCCTGTGCAATTGTTCAATAAGTACAAGTCATCGATCTATTCTTATCAAACCTCTAAAAACACTACCAGCCCGAATTTCCCCCTCTCTCCTTTTGCTTCCTCTCTCCCCACACTCCCCATCCCCATCTCTTCCTTTAAACTGAGCCCTTGTTATGGCACAGGCCCTGCACTAAGCACTTTGCAAGCACTGTCATGGTTAATCCTCCACAAAACCCTCTGACGCAGGTGCGGCTATCTCATCTTACAGATGTATCATTGAGTTGTCTCAGTTTGCCAGGGCTGCTATGACAAACACCCCACACTGGTGGGCTTAAACATCAGGAACTCATTGTCTCAGTTTGGGAAGCTAGAAGCCCAACCCCGGGGTGTCAGCAGGCTTGTGCTCCCCCCAGGCTGCAGGGTTCTGGTGGTGGCTTGCTGGCGACCCATAACTCAGTGTGTCTCCGTCACATGTCACATGGCCACCTCTCTCCTTGTCCATCTTCTCCTACTGACTGTCCAGATCTCCTTGCTCATAAGGACTCCATCATATTGGATTAAGGTGCTCCCAATTCTATTTGGCCTCACCTTAACAATATCATCTTCAAAGATCCTATTTACAAATGACTTCACAGTTACAGGACTGAGGATCAGGATGTGATGTCCTAGTTTGCTAATGCTGCTGGAATGCAAAACACCAGAGATGGACTGGCTTTTATAAAAGGGGTTTATTTGGTTACACAGTTACAGTCTTAAGGCCATAAAGTGTCCAAGGTAACGCATCAACAATTGGGTATCTTCACTGGAGGATGGCCAATGGTGTCCGGAAAACCTCTGCTAGCTGGGAAGGCATGTGGCTGGCATCTGCTCCAAAGTTCTGGGTTAAAAATAGCTTTCTCCCAGGACGTTCCTCTCTAGGCTGCAGTTCCTCAAAAATGTCACTCTTAGTTGCACTTGGGATATTTGTCCTCTCTCAGCTTCTCTGGAGCAAGAGTCTGCTTTCAACGGCCTTCTTCAAACTGTCTCTCATCTGCATCTCCTGTGCTTTCTTCAAAGTGTCCCTCTTGGCTGTGGCTCCTCTTCAAAACATCATTCACAGCTGCACTGAGTTCCTTCTGTCCGTCAGCTGATTTATATGGCTCCAGTGACTCAACTTAGACCCACTCCAACTGGGCAGAGCAACACCTCCATGGAAATTATCCAATCAGAGTCATCACCCACAGCTGGGTGGGGCACATTCCAAAGAAACACTCAAAGACTTACAATCTGATCAACACTGATATCTTCTGCCCACACAAGATTACATCAAAGAAAATGGTGTTTGGGGGGACATAATACATTCAAACTGGCACACATTACCTAGTCTTTTTAGGGGGCATGATTCAATTCACAACACGAGTCACTGGCCTTATTTGGCACCAATTCTAACAAAGCAACTGTGACCACTTCTGTCTCATAAATTCAATGCCATGACTATTAGAAGCAACAGAATAAAAGCAGGGTTGGTGCCTGGAGAGGACCAGTGCAGCCCAGCCTTCAGGCCCCCTGAGGCACCACCCTCCATATCCCAGTCAAGATCGGGATGAGAGAGAACCCGAAGGCCTTTCCCAAACCACAGAACAGACCCCCAGAAGTCAACAGCCTGGAGCCCTCCACACTGCAGAGCTCCAGGGATGAGAGGATGGGAAAACAGCTTTTATGTGCCTGCCCAGATGCTAGCAATGGTAGTGTTTTGTTTTGTTTTGTTTTGTTTTTTTACATTTATTCCACAAAATAAAATTATGTGGGAACAACACCAACCCTTTTGAGGTAAGTACTCTTTTACAAATGGGAAAACAAAGACCTGAAGAGATTAGGGAACTGGGTCCAGATTACATAGCTAATGTGGCAAGAACAATATTTTAGAGTCACCTCAGCACTGAGTGCATTGCAGACCCCTGAGAGGTATTTGCATGTTTGATCTGACATTGTCTGAAACAACGCTTTAATTCAGACACAAAAAATGCACCTCTGCTGGCACAAAGCAGCATGCGCTCAGTCACCTTCTCACATACAATGAGAGTCAGATGTACAAAACAAGCCCAATCATGTTTGCCAGGCCCTCTGCTGGCTCCTGGGATAGAATTAGCAGGAAAAAAAAAAGAAACGCAAATTTGGAATGGTTCCTGGAGGACCCTCAGTGCTCTAAATCCATTTGGCAGTGAGATGTGCCATCCCACTGTCCCCAGGCTCCTACCACTGAGAAGCCAAGTACCAGGACAAGGATTGAACGGAGCCCCCAGGACTGGCCCTGAGTCCTCTAGGACCCATGTAGAGGGGCCCTGGGTCCTCTAGGTAGCATCTGATGCTGAGAGCTGGGACAACAGGAATACAGCTCTCAGCAGGGCCTTTCCCACTTACTCACTCCAAAAACCCAGATATCATCCTGGAAACTGTCCCTTCCCTAACTTTCCATATTGAATCTATTAGCAAATTCGGTGGGCTCCCTCTCTAAAACATAGACTGCCTCTGACCACTCCCACCGTTCCCAAGAGCAGCTACCCCGGGTGTCTCCAGGCCACCGCCATCCCTCACCCAGACCTTAGGGTCTCCCTGTGGCACCCTCACTCCTCCATAGTGAACTCTTCCCCCAGAAGCCAGAGTCATGCTTTTAAGAGTTACAGCAGATTAAGTCTTCCCTTGCTAAACACATTGAGCAATGCCTTTACCTCCTATTTAGAATAAAATTCCACCTTTTGGGTGGTCCCTGCAGAATACCATGTCTCCATTTGTGCCATTTGCCGTTGCTTCTGTGTGGACTGTCTCCCCAGCAGTCCCCAGAGCTACGCCCTGACTCTGCTATCCACTCCCCAGTATCCTCTCATCAGAGAGGCCTTCCTGGCCACCCTATTTAGAATGAAGCCCCCCAGGTACTCTCCATGTCCTCTGTGATTTGTTTTTCTGGTTCTTGTTTGACATCTCAACACCTGGCGTATCACATACGTGCATGTTTATTGTCTGTTTCCATTTCAATAAGGACTGTGCTCACTTGGGGTTCACAAGTGCTTGGAGCAGTGAATGAGTGAATGATGAATGAGTGAATGATGAATGAGTGAATGATGAATGAATGAATGAATGAATGAACAAATGCAGCTCCAAGATGCCATCTGACTTTTCAGCTCTTTGGGTAAGAAGCATAAGAACTCACGGTAATTCACATGACTCAGATCCTGTCCAAAAGGAGCACAACGGGCCTAATGTAAATCAGATCCCACTTTCGCATGGACTTCCCTCAACACAGACCCCAAAGGCCCGAGTGAGCAGTCCTTCCCACGATGGGTTCAGATAGGGAGGCAACGTAGGCCAGAGGGTGGTTCAGGGGAAGTCATGGGTGTGGAGAAAGTTGCTACACGGTGCTTCTCGGGAACACAGGCTCAGGCACCACAGGACTTTCAGCAAATTCCTGCTTTATTACTTTATTCACAGTCAGGGCCGAAAGAGCAGAGGAAGAGACCCTATCATGGCCAGTCTCCCAGGGAGGGTAAAACTGCTTGGGTCAGGGTCGGTGGATGGCAGCTTTGCACGTCACATCAGAGAAGAGAGACCGATCTATACTTGTTTTTTTCCACCCTGGGGGAGGCAGCCCTGCCGGTATAATCATCTGGGGTTGCCTGTTCCAGTTTCTGGGTTTAAGGTGTGACTGGGCTTTAACATCTCCGCCAGGTTTGGAATGGAAGCAGGCTGAAACATCGGCAAACAACAGAAGAGGAGGTGGGAGGTAGACCAGCGCTGGGAGCTGGCCCCCGAGAATGCATCCGTGACTCACCAACAATGAGTGTCGATTGCCTGGAGGCTGAGCACTGAGGAACTGTACAGCAGAGTGAATTCCAGCCCGTGTTTTTATTAAAATTTTTACTTTTTTTAAAAAAAATTAATTCATATTTTTAAAATTTGTAAATATTTTTGAATTTGTATTTGTATTGTGTATCTACAATATGCCAGACTCGTGCCCAATGCTGAGGATATAAAAATGACTAAAAGGCAGCCCCTGTCACCAGAGATTTTGTCATCTATGGAAAAAGAGCAGGGTAAAGAATCCTTACACAGTCACTTGCTAAGTGCCAATAGAAGAGTGTTATGAGGTGCAACTCAACCAGGGGGCGGGGCATGGTCAGGTGGGGGTTACTCAGAGATAATTTCCTGGAAGAGTAGGACATTCTTGGGCTGAGACTTAGCGGGTGGCTACGAGGGAGCCAGGAGGAAAGCAGGTGGATGGGCTCAGAAGGGAGAATGCACGTAGTGGGTCTTGAGAGGGGGAGCAGGATGGAGTCAATGGGGGACTGTACTGGGCATGGTGTGAGTTTTGGGGTGCTTATGTCTACAGTGCAACTGTGTGGGAACATTGCATGGTGGGAAACACTTCTTACATCTGCCTCTGGCTTGAGCCCTCAGTCTCTGGGCCATTTATAACCTCTTACAGAGTTTTGACCATTCTGACTCCCAATGAAATATTAAAACGTTGAGGAATTACCCCAAGACTCAGCACTTCAGTAATGGCTGTAAAGATCCCTGCTGACCTCATGTGCCCTCCCAAGACCCAAGCTTAGTTCTTTCTCCTTCTCTTTTTTCTGCAGGAAAGAACACATGGTTAATAGGTTCCATAGGTTTAATCCAGCTGGAGCTGAGCCTGAAACTTTTAGCAGTTCAGCTTGTGCAAAGTGTGCCTTGGAAATGTGGGTGGGCCTCATCCAATCAGTGGAACGCCATAAGAACAAAATCTGAGGCTTCCAGGAGAAGATATTTTTTGATTGACTGTCTGAAGCTACCTGAGATGATTTGCTCAAGGGCTCCTGTCTGTTAGGTCAGAACTGGGTGGAAACCCATGGCCCTGACTGTGAAGCCACAGCTTTTTCACCTTTATAAAATTAATCCCAGTGGCTGTGTCCTGCCAAAGCATCCTGTCTCCCTGGACTCCTGGGGAGAAGCCACTTGACATGCCCTCTTAAACACTTTTTGATGTTTTATGCAAATATCCTTTAAATCTCTGCTCCGATAAGCCTGGATCCTAACTGATACTGAGCTGAATCAGAAACAGGTCAGAGAGACGTTCATAATTGCCAAGGATCCAGCAGCTCCAGGCTGAATCTGTAAATATTATTCTCTATAAATTAGCAAAAACACCAGCTATAGCTATCAACAAACAAACAAAATAAACAAAAGACAATGACAGATGGACTAACATTGGAGAAAAATCTCAAAAGAATCTATGAAGGCTCAAGGTTCTGCCATTGCAGCAGGCTGCGCATGTGTGAGCCAGAGGTTATTTATCTTCTGCTTTGATAAGGGTGATCAAAGATGGCAAAACTTCTAGCCAATTCCAAGAAAAGTCCTTCCTTTCAGTGGCTGATGCCTTAGGGGAGTCTGAGATCCTCTGTGTTTGTAATTTATGGGACAAGGTAATGTTTGAGGAAACTCTACACTGAGGCTTTCAATGTAAAGCTGAACAGTGGTCCAGCATTCCAAGAATGTTTCAGGGTTCGTTCTACTTATGCTGAGCCATTTGAGATTGGCAATATTCACTTTATAAAAACACCAAGTTATATTGTTCCACCTAATACTTAAAGCTGGAAATAAAACCAAAGAAGAGCAATGACAACTATAGGCTGAACTGTAACTCTTTAATATGGTTTAGGGATTTTCTTGGAACTAAACCACATAATTTTGTAAAATTATTGTATCTTGTTCAAAACCAGGTATAGTATTCATGATCATATTTGTAGCCAGTTAATGCCCCACCTGGCCAGGTGTGCCTTCAGGGCTTGGACCTTTGAGAGAGCAGAGGCTGTGGGCTAGCCTCATACATCAGCATATTGATGGTGCTGAATGCTTGCTGAATAAATGAATCATTGGATAAATAAAGAAGAATGAACACTTCTTAAGAAGTGAGACAATGTGTAGGGTCAAATTCCCAATTGGGCCACTGTTATCAGTGAGGGTTCTTCAGAGGAACAGAATCAATAGGACATGTGCATTTATGTATGTGTTTGTTTATTTGTTTGTTTCAAGAAGTTGGCCCTGGGATTGTGGGGGCTGCTAAGTCTGAAGCCTGGAAACTCAGGAAGGAACTGATGCTACAGACTTGAGGCAAAATATCTTCTCCTGGAAGCCTCAGATTTTGTTCTTATGGCCTTCAACTGATTGGATGAGGCCCACCCACATTTCCGAGGGTAATCTCCTTGACTGAAAGGCAACCGGTGGTAGATGTTATCTATATCCACAAAATACCAAACTGAGTACTGTAGCCCAGCTAAGCCGACATGTAGACTAACCATCACAACTAACCAAGACTCAAGCAACTTTCCTGATCTCACTGAGCTTCACATTTCCCAATTAATAAATGGAGAGAGGGAAATGTAATGTCAGTTAGTTCCCCGGGTCCATTTTCTTCCAGGTAGTATTACTTCCAGTAGTATTCCCGGTTGAAGGAGACCTCGTGCCCATGTGACCTGTTTTCTGCTGCAGTTGGGTGTTTTGCTCTCCTTGCTTGACCTCTGAGGTAGAACAGAAGGGCCTGGCATATGCGACTGGTGCTGTCACCATTGGCCTTGACTGAAGACTGAGGTAGGGTCCTCCAGGATGGCTGGCTGGGACCTCCAGACGCCCTCGTGCACTGCCTCTTCCGACCACCCCTCACAGTTCCTGCCCCTGAGATGTGACGTCGCAGGCCTTCCGCCCAGCAGCGCCTTTGGTGGTGTTCTCTCCAGACCTCTGAAGCCTGTCTACCTTCTGCAATAGCTCCTTGGCCCACAAGAAACTCACATTCTTGCTCCGCAAACAGATCAAATGCACCTCGCCTCACTGCAGCCCCTCTCCTGGCCCACTGTGTCCAGATGCCACAGGCAGCTTACTCCCTTCAGTCTCCTCCCAGTAAGAAATAGACACTTGGGGAGAACCTAAGATGTCAGCTAGGAGAGACAGGGCGAAAAAACACCTCCGTGAAAAATACTAGATAAAAGCCAGAAAGGGACCCAGAACACCAGTTCCAGCAAGGCACCAGCTGGACAAGTTCTGCTAAATCCACAGGAACCATGCACTTGGTAAAACTGGGAGTCCACATTCTGAAACTAGTAAGTAAGCCTGCTGAATATCCAGTAGCCACACTGTGGTGTGGGGAAACCAAGGGTTAGCATTTGGAGAGTAGTTCTTTTTTAAAAAAACCCAAGACAGGACTCGGGCAAGATGGTGGCATAGAGAGGAGTGGAAGCTAAGTAGTTCCCCTGGAACAACTACAAAAAACCAGAAACAACTAGTAAATAATCCAGAATAACTGCGGGGGGAGAAACGAGACCATCCATTCCTCATACACCAACCTGAATTGGGAGGAATGCCCGAGAACACAGCATAAAATCTGTAAGTAAAACCTGCGGAACCAGGTCAGGAGACCCCCTCCCCCATAGCCTGAGCTGCAGAGCCGCGTGGTGCCAGACAGAAGCTCTCTCCCAGCAAGCGAATACAGCTCAGCTGAGCTCCAACTGGGGTTTTAAGTAGCGAGTGTGAACTGCTCACTACAGGTACGCAGCCCCAAAAAACAGACAGAGGCTTTGGGTGACAACTGACCTGGGAGAGCAGGAGGGTCACCTTGGACCGGGTCTGAAGGGGACTATCTGTTTCTTTTTTGGCTCAGTAGAGAAAGCCCCAGTCATTTTCAGTTTCCAGGGCTGTGAAGGGGAGAAGGGTGGAGACAGCACAAGCAGAGAGAGAGGCCATTGAAATGCTAATGACCTCCACTTGGGGGGTCTGTCTTCTCTAGGAGGAAAGGGGTGGGGCCCTTTCCATTCAGAACCAGACCCCAGAGCCTGGGGGAACAAGGCCATACTTCCTCACACCAGTCAAGAATTATAGGCTAACAGGCGTCACCTGCTGGGCAGAAAAGCACAGTGACTGGAGGCATCAAAGGGTGGAGCAATTTTCTAAGACACACCCTCAGGGAAACCAGATACTGAATATTTCTTCCTTCTGGGACCTGAGCCTGTTCTGGTCTGGGAAAACCTGATTTGGATAACCAAGGAAACCATGCCTAGACAACAGAAAATTACAACCTACACTAAGAAAAACAAAGTTATGGCCCAGTCAAAGGAACAAACGTACACTTCAACTGAGATACAGGAATTTAAACAACTAATGCTAAATCAATTCAAAAAGTTTAGAGAAGATATTGCAAAAGAGATAGAGGCTGTAAAGGAAGCACTGGACATGTATACGGCAGAAATCAAAAGTTCAAAAAACCTGCTAGTAGAATCTATGGAAATGAAAGGCACAACACAAGAGATGAAAGACACAATGGAAACATACAACAGCAGATCTCAAGAGGCAGAAGAAAACACTCAGGAACTGGAGAACAAAACACCTGAAAGCCTACACGCAAAGGAGCAGATGGAGAAAAGAATGAAAAAATATGAGCAACGTCTCCGGGAACTCAAGGATGAAACAAAGTACAATAATGTACATATCATTGGTGTCCCAGAAGGAGAAGAGAAAGGAAAGGGGGCAGAAGCAATAATAGAGGAAATAATTAATGAAAATTTCCCATCTCCTATGAAAGACATAAAATTACAGATCCAAGAAGCACAGCGTACTCCAAACAGAAGAGATATGAATAGGCCTACGCCAAGACACTTAATAATCAGAATATCAAACGTCAAAGACAAAGAGAGAATCCTGAAAGCAGCAAGAGAAAAGCGATCCATTACATACAAAGGAAGCTTGATAAGACTATGTGCGGATCTCTCAGCAGAAACCGTGGAGGCAAGAAGGAAGTGGTGTGATATATTTAAGACACTGAAAGAGAAAAACCACCAACTAAGAATCCTGTATCCAGCAAAGCTGTCCTTCAGATATGAGGGAGAGCTCAAAATATTTTCTGACAAACAGACAATGAGAGACTTTGTGAACAAGACACCTGCCCTACAGGAAATACTAAAGGGAGCGCTACAGGGTGATAGAAGACAGGAGTGTGTGGTTTGGAATACAATTTGGGGAGATGGTAGCACAACAATGTAAGTACGCTGAACAAAGGTAGCTATGAATACGGTTGAGAGAGGAAGATGGGGAGCATGTGAGACACCACAAGAAAGGAGGAAAGATAACGACTGGGAATGTGTAACTTGGTGAAATCTAGAGTATTCAACAATTGTGATAAAATGTACAAATATGTCCTTTTACGAGGGAGAGAAAGCAAATGTCAACCTTGCAAGGTGTTAAAAATGGGGAGGCATTGGGGGAGGGATGCAATCAGCATAAACTAGAGACTGTAACTAATAGAATCATTGTATTATGCTTCCTTTAATGTAACAAAGGTGATATACCAAGGTGAATGCAGATAAGAGGGGGGGATAGGGGAGGCATGTTAGACACTTGACATTGGTGGTATTGTCTGATTCTTTATTATACTTTGATTTAAGGTTATTTTTCCTTTTGCTGCTTCCTAGCTGTCATTTTTTTGTTTCCTCTTTCTTTTGCCTCTCTACCTTCTTTGACTCTCCCTCCTGCCTTGTGGAAGAAATGTAGATGCTCTTGCTTAGTATGAGCAGAATGTTCAATTAGGATGAACTTAAATGTTTGGAAATGAACAGGGGTGTTGGTAGCAAGATGTGAGAATAACTAACAGCGCCGAATGGTGTGTGAATGAGGTGGAAAGGGGAAGCTCAGAGTCATATATGTCACCAGAAGGAAAGTTGGAGGTCAAAAGATGGAAATGTATAAAACTGAATCCTATGGTGGGCAATGTCCATGATCAACTGTACAAATACTAGAAATCACTTCGTGAACCAGAACAAATGTATGACAATACAATTAGAAGTTAATAATAGAGGGGCATATAGGGAAGAACTATATACCTATTACAAACTATATACTACAGTTAGTAGTATTTCAACATTTTTTCATAAACAGTAACAAACGTACTATATCAATACTAAGAGTCAACAATTGAAGGGGGTTGGTTAGGGATAGGGGAGGATTAGTTTCCTTTTCTTTTTTTCTTTTTTCATCTTTCACTTTATTTCCTGTCTGGAGTAATGAAAAGTTTCTAAAAATTGAACAAAAATTAAGTGTGATGGATGCACAGCTGTATGAGGGTACCCGGGGGCAAGTGATTGTACACTTTGGATCTTTGGATAATTGTATGGTATCTGAACAATCTCAATAAAAATGAAAAAAAAAAAACCAAGAAAGAAAACATTAAAAAAAAAAAAAAAAAAAACCAAGACAAAAACTAAATGAAAAATAAGGTGAGATGGGGGGATGGTTTGTGTGTTTTTTTTTTTAGTTTTATTTTTTATTCTTATTCTAATTCTTTCCGATGTAAGGAAAACATTCAGAAATAGATTGTGGTGATGACTGCATAACTATATGATCGTACTGTGAACAGTTGATTGTACACCATGGATGATTGTATGGTATGTGAATATATTTCAATAAAACTGAATTTAATTTAAAAAAAAAAAGCCCCAAAAGCGACTGCAGATATGGCAGCAAGAATCACACAGTGAAGCATGGCAGGAATGGGCTGTGAAAACGCCTCAGTGTCTGACGTGGAAGATAGCCTTTTGTAAACCCACTGCTAATTGTCTCAGAGTGAGGCAGGCAGAGGTGACCCAAAACGGGAAAATAACCATGCCCCTTGCAGCCATCTTCCTGGTGGGTTGGGAACGCTCCTGCCCAGCGCCGGAGCCATAGCCCAGAGCTGCACCAAAAAACCCAGTGCGACAGGAAGTGTTTCCAAAAACATGAGCACATGCCACAATATCGGGCATGGACAATAGCCTTTCATGCACCCACAGCTAACTGTCCCAGAGCTGGGAAGGCAGAGCTGTGTGAAAAGGGGGAAATTAACATGCCACATACAGCGATGCTTACAGCAGGATGGGAACACCCATGCACAGCCCGGCAGCCCAGAACTTCTCTTGAGGGATGGCACACACTTGTGACATAGCACAACCTTCCCTCAGCAGAGGCCCTAGAAGGGTATGTCTTGGAAGAGGTACCCACTTGGAAATCCCAGGGACCATACACCAACACCAAGGACTTGTGGGTCAGCAGCAGAGACAATCTGTGGCAACACTGAAATGAAGGTTTAGACTCTTGCAACAGCCTTAAATCTCCAGGAACACCTGGGAGGTTTGATTATTAAAGCTGCCTTCCCTCCCTAACTGCTCAGACAAATGCCCCATATTCATGGCGGACAGCACCAACAACACACCCAAACTTGGTGCACCAATTGGACCCCACAAGAATCAGACCCCCACACACCACAAAGACAAAGTTGGGGAGAACTGATTTGAGGGGAATAGGTGGCTCACGGACACCATCTGCTGGTTAGTTAGAGAAAGTGTATGCCACCAAGCTGTAGATCTGACAAATTGGAGATGAGTCTTTGAATAATCCTACATATCCTAAAGGAACCCTATCAAGTAAAACAAATGCCAAGAGGCCAAAAAGAACAGAAAATTTTAAAGTATATGAAAAAACCAGACAGTATGGATAACCCAAGCCCAAACACCCAAATCAAAAGATCAGAGGAGACATAGTATTTGGAGCAATTAATCAAAAAACTAAAGACAAACAATGAGACCATGGCATAGGATATAAAGGACATGAAGAAGCACATGGCAGAGGATATAAAGGACATGAAGAAGACCCTAGAAGAGCATAAAGAAGAAATTGCAAGAGTAAATAAAAAAATAGATGATCTTATGGAAATAAAAGAAACTGCTGACCAAATTAAAAAGATTCTGGATACTCATAGTACAAGACTAGAGGAAGCTGAACAGTGAATCGGCAACCTCGAGGGCCAAAGAATGGAAAATGAAAGAACAAGGAACAAAATCGAAAAAATTGAAATGGACTTCAGGGATATGATAGATTAAATAAAATGTCCAAATATAAGACTCATTGGTGTCCCAGAAGGGAAAGATAAGGGTAAAGGTCTAGAAAGTGTATTCAAAGAAATTGTTGGGGAAAACTTCCCAAACCTTCTACACAATATAAATACACAAAGCATAAATGCCCAGCAAACTCCAAACAGAATAAATCCAGATAAACCCACTCCAAGACATATTCTGATCAGATTGTCAAATACTGAAGAGAAGGAGCAAGTTCTGAAAGCAGCAAGAGAAAAGCAATTCACCACATACAAAGGAAACAACATAAGACTAAGTAGTGACTACTCAGCGGCCACCATGGAGGTGAGAAGGCAGTGGCATGACATATTTAAAGTTCTGACAGAGAAAAATTTCCAACCAAGAATAGTTTATCCAGCAAAGCTCTCCTTCAAATGTGAGGGAGAACTTAAATTTTTCACAGACAAACAAATCCTGAGAGATTTTACTGATAAAAGACCGGCCCTACTTTAGGTACTAAAGAGAGCCCTACTGAAAGAGAAACAAAGAAAGGAGATAGAGATATGGAGAAAGGTCCTGTACTAAAGAGATTCAATACTGGTTCATTAAAGGACAATAGGAGAGAGAAAAAATATATCTGACAAACATAAACCAAAGGAAGGCTGATTCAAGAAATGCCTTCACAGTAATAACGTTGAATGTAAATGGATTAAACTCCCCAATTAAAAGATATAGATTCGCAGAATGGATCAAAAAAATGAACCATCAATATGTTGCATACAAGAGACTCATCTTAGACACAGGGACACAAAGAAACTGAAAGTGAAAGGATGGAAAAAAATCTTTCATGCAAGCTACAGCCAAAAGAAAACAGGTGTAGGAATATTAATCTCAGATAAAATAGACTTCAAATGCAGGGATGTTTTGAGAGACAAAGAAGGCCACTACGTACTAATAAAAGGGGAATTCAGCAAGAAGAAATAACAATCATAAATGTCTATGCACCCAACCAAGGTGCCACAAAATACATGAGAGAAACACTGGCAAAACTAAAGGAAGCAATTGATGTTTCCACAATAATTGTGGGAGACTTCAACACATCACTCTCTCCTATAGATAGATCAACCAGACAGAAGACCAATAAGGAAATTGAAAACCTAAACAATCAGGTAAATGAATTGGATTTAACAGACATATATAGAACATTACATCCTAGATCGCCAGGATACACATTCTTCTCTAGCAATCATGGAGCTTTCTCCAGAATAGACCGTATGCTGGGACATAAAACAAGCCTCAATAAATTTAAAAAAATTGAAATTATTCAAAGCACATTCTCTGACCATAATGGAATACACTTAGAAGTCAATAACCACCAGAGACAGAAAATTCACAAACATCTGGAGGTTAAACAACACACTACTAAAATAAATGGTTTATAATGTAGAATGCAGGGGAACTAGCAATAGAGAGCAATTAATGAAGGGGGAACGATAACCCAATAAGAACAGATAAGCTATTCTAGGTAAATTTAACTTTCTGGGAATGCCCAGGAATGACTATGGTTTGTTAATTTCTGATGGGTATGGTAGGAACAAGTTCACAGAAATGTTGCTATATTAGGTTATTTTCTTAGGGTAAAGTAGGAACATGTTGGACTCCCTTGTTATGGTTTGTTTGAAATGGTTTTTTTTAATTGTATGTTTTTTATTTTGTTTTATTTTTGATATAGTTGATTTTAAAAAAAGTTAATTAAAAAAAAACAATGAAAAAATATGCAGAGCCCCCGTGAGGAGCTGATGGAGAATGCAGGGGTGTTGGGCTTCCCCACCTCGGTGGTTGCTGACATGCTCACAGATATAGGGGACAGGTGGTTTGATGGGCTGAGCCCTCTACCACAGGACTTGCCCTTGGGAAGACTGTTGCTGCAAAGGAGTTGCTAGGCCTCCCTATAATGGTGCCTAAGAGCCTCCTCCCGAATGCCTCTTTGTTGCTCAGATGTGGCCCTGTCTCTCTAGCTAAGCCAACTTGAAAGGTGAAATCACTGCCCTCCCCCCTACATGGGATCAGACACCCAGGGGAGTGAATCTCCCTGGCAACATGGAATATGACTCCTGGGGAGGAATGTAGACCCGGCATCGTGGGATGGAGAACATCTTCTTGACCAAAAGGGGGATGTGAAAGGAAATGAAATAAGCTTCAGTGGCAGAGAGATTCCAAAAGGAGCCAAGAGTTCACTCTGGTAGGCACTCTTATGCACAATATAGACAACCCTTTTTAGGTTCTAATGAATTGGAATAGCTAGCAGTAAATACCTGAAACTATCAAACTACAACCCAGAACCCATTAATCTTGAAGACTATTGTATAAAAATGTAGCTTATGAGGGGTGACAATGTGATTGGGAAAGCCATATTGACCACACTCCCATTTGTCCAGTGTATGGATGAATGAGTAGAAAAATGGCAGAAGAAAACAAAAAAAGAAAAGGCACTCAGTGTTCTTTTTTACTTTAATTGTTCTTTTTCACTTTAATTTTTATTCTTATTATTTTTGTGTGTGTGGTAATGAAAATGTCAAAAATTAATTTTGGTGATGAATGCACAACTACATAATGGTACTGTGAACAATTGAATGTAAGCTTTGTTTTGTATGACTGCATGGTATGTGAACATATCTCAATAAATATGAATTAAAAAAGAAAAAAAACAAAAGAAATAGGCACATGTCCCCACGGCCACACAGACCCCTCCCATACTTACGGCAGGTCCAGCAGGTCCTATCACCAAGGAGTCTACACTCCAACCAGCAGATTCAAAATCAATTTGATCTTTAAAAAACTGAATTAACCTAGATGAAACCTAACTTTGCTTAAGCTTGGTGGGATGTCTCTACAGCAGTGACTACCAGACGGTAGGCAGGCCACGTCTGTGGGCAGCAGAGCTGTGCCTATGGGTGACCCTGGTCAACTCGCCCAGCTCAAGGCTCAGGCTCAGTGTCCCTCTCTGTGAAATGGGTGTGGCACCACCGCCCCCTTGTGGTGGTTGTGAGGATGTGGAGAAGTACGTCAAGCCTGGGTGTTTGGCCAGCAACACATCTTCATAATGGCAAGTCCTGTCCCAGTTATTCAATGAAGGAAAATTATACTCACACCTGACAGTATAGTAGAAAACGGTAATGGAGCTAAGTAGTTACTTGTGTCCCTTTCAAGACTGAGAGCATGTGAAGGCTGGAACTTTGTCTTTGTTATGCCCAGCATATTCACCAAGGAAATGCTGGATAGATGAATGGATGACGAGAAGGGAGGGGAGTTTTCGAGACCTTCGTCCACCCATTTTAGATTCCATAGGTCAAGGGCCATCCTCTACAAGATTACCCTTCAGGAGCCCATGTTCCCTAGGCTTCTGACCAACTGGCTACAAATTTGGGGAAGCCCACCCCCCACCTTCTGGTTCAACAATTCCCTAGAATGAGTCACAGAATTCAGGAATACATTATACTTATGAATGTAGTTTTACTATAATAAAAAATGGTATAAATCAGAAGCCAAAAGAAGAGACACTCAGGGCAAGTTCTGGGAGACTCTCAAATCCAACCTTCCACAACCTCTCCACCCCAACACGCAGATGTATCTCATCAATCATGGAAGCCACAGTAGTTTCCAGTGTCCTGAGTTTATATGGGGTTTTACATAGTCATGCTTGGTGGAATCTGCCCACATGGTAGAACTCAAACTCCAGACCCCTAATGACATGGTCCATTCTGGGGTTGGCCAGACCCCACCTTGGTCTACAGGTGAGGTTAGTCCCACCATGTCACCTCATCAGCATAAACTGTCAGGTATGATCTGGGGTCCACAACAAATAATAAAGATACTTCTATCATGAGAAATTCCCAAAGATTTATAGGTTATCTCCCAGGAACTGGGTTCAAAGACCAGCCAAGTTCTTCTTTATACTACAATCCTCATGACAAAAACCTAGGAAATACATTATCAGGTGGTCCACATTAAGAAGCACTGCAGTCAATCCAGTTTTTAAAAAAGCAGCCACAAAGAAGTAGAGGCTGTGCAGAGAAACACTACCACCACCAAACTATCATAAATATTCTCAGAGATTTAAGAGAAGATAGTGTATTTAGGGAAAAAAATAAGATGTAATAAAAACAGAATATGCAGAGAAGGAATAAAGCTCTTGGAGCTAAAAATAAGATAGAAGAAATAAATAGAAAGTTCAGAAGATGAAGCTAATTAAGTATCCAGAGAAAGAAAGCAGAATAAGTTGTAAAATATGAAGGAGATACAAAACTCAGATAACCAGTGTACGATATCCAGCTTTTGTAAAGTAAAAATTCCAGGAAACAGAATGGAGAGATCATAGATGATAGATAGATGATAGATGATAGGTAGATAGATAGATAGGTAGATAGATAGATAGATAGACAGATAGATAGATAGATAGATAGATAGATAGATAGATAGATAGATAGATATAGATAACTGCTAGACAGATGGAATGATATGACAAAAGTGGCAAAATGTTGAAAGTTGATCAATCTGGGTATCTTGTTGCGGGGTATGATGGAGTTCTCTGTAAGGGCTTTTGTATTCTTTTGTGACTTTCCTGTAAGTTTCAAAATATTTCAAAATAAAATATTTATTTAAAAAAAATAAAGAGAATGGAGAAAATGTAGGGGAGGGAATTATCAAATAACTAGTTTGAGAAAACTTCCCAGAATGAAGGACACAAATATTCAGAATGATAGGGATCACTGTGCCCAGCACAGGAAAAAAATCAATCATTTACCAAGGAACATGATTGTGAAATTCCAGCACACAGGAGGCAAAGAGACAATCCTATGAGATTCTAGACAGAAAAATGAGGTAAACTACACAGAATCAGGGCACAGAATGGCTTCTGGGTTTTCAACAGCCACCATAGAAGCTGGAAGACAGGGAAAGAATGCCTTCCAAATTCTGAGGGGATTCTACACCCAGTAAACTACCACTCAGATTTATGGTAGAATAAATCAATTTTCCTGTATGCACAGCCTCAAATATTTATCTTCCAAACATCCTTTCTAAGCAAGGGAGTAAACCAGGAAAGAACAATCTAGGGATGCAGGAAAAAGCAGATCATAACAGGAGAGAAGGAAACCCCCAGTTGACTGGGGAGGAAGGTCACAGAAACAAGAGTTTGTACCAGCTGAGAGGTCAGATAGTAGAGATTGGAGAAGATCAAAAGGTCCTGGGACAGGTTTCATGAAGATCAGATTCAGATTTGTCTGAATATTTCTAGACAGTTTTGGGTTGGGTTAGTGATAAGTACACAGAAAATGAAGAGGGACAGATACAGAGAAACAGAGAAATACACACTCCAAGGAAAAGAAGAAAAATAGTGGACTGGAAAGAATAAGTAATCATACTACACGGTTTAGCTGGAAATGGCATTTGCATAATTACGATAATGTAAACTTGACCAGGCAGAGCGGAGAGGGAGCTCCATATTGTGGGAATAGAGGTGGTAAAAGAGATAAATCTTCATCTAATATAGTGAAAGGTCAGTGCATAATGCTTAAAACTGAAAAATCAAGAAGCAGCAAATACAGGATTTTATTTAAAGATGTAAAGATGAATACCAAAAAAATTTTTTTAAAAAGGCTTAAATACATTGCCTCTGGAAAATAGGGAAATTGGGGATATGATGGGGAAAAGGCCTACTGTTTTCTGAACAAACATTATAGAATAATTTGACCTTTAAATAGTACTATGATAAAAATTAAAACAAAAACTGAAATTTGAATAACCCAATTAATCAACAAAGATGAAATTGTTAAATGCCCCTCCCTTTCTTAATCTGTTGCAAGAATTTCCTCAGAGCAATCTTATTTCCTTTCCCTGTGTTCTCCTAAAAGCCCTACAATTTCCCCTTCTGCCAAAGAGAGAAGTATATGAAATCAACCCTTTGGTTGCCTTGCCTTATTTCATCCATCCATTTATTCATTTGTTCATCACTCATTCAGTGTGTTATTTCCCTGCACCAGCCATTGGGCTGGGCTGAAGAAATTCAGAGTGAGACCTCTAAACAGATTTTATATGTACAGAGATAGAGAGAGAGAATATAGATGACAGATATAGATTTAGATGATATAGCGATAGAGATCTATAGATAAAAATATAGATACAGGTGTAGATACAAGTACATGGATAGAGTGATAAGTTAATGCAGATGCTGTCTGTTTCCCACGCATACCTCTGATGTTGGCAACTCTAGTGAACTTCTAGCGTGCATCTCTGTGCCCAGGGGCTTTTTCAAGTATTGCATAAGGCCATTGCCTGCAGGAAGAAAGGCTGGGCAAGCCGGAGAAGTCACACACACCCACATACCCACACGCAGGCATCTTTGACGAACGACCCTCGGGATGGTGTATCCTTACCCCAGCTCCCTCACACCTAGGCTGAGAGCACTCAGCGAGTGGGATTAAGCTCCGCCTGCCCCCACTGTCTGACTTCATGGCACATCTGACTGGCTGACTCCTTCCCAACATAGCTGCCCACTCCCCTTCCAGGGCTCTCCACAGTTCCCAATAAAACCCCTTCAGCTCAAACCCGTGCCTCAGGGTCTGTTTCTGGGGGAATCTACAGTAAGACATAAAGGCACAACATAGATGCACTTGGTTTTAGGAAAACTCAGAGGAGGGTGCTGGGCCCAGGCTGGGCAGAAGGAGAATGGGGTGGGGGTGATAGAATCAAGGATGGCCTGTAGGAGTAAGTGTCTCCTGAACCAGAAATTAAGGAATGCACAGAGAATCAGAAGTGCACAAAGTGGTCCAGCCATAAAGGACTGGGAGGATGCTGAAGTAGACAGCTATAAGAAGAGAAGTGGTCAGATGTACCAGGCTCCAGGCACCATGAGGAGCAGCTGCGGAAGGCACTGTGCAGGGGAGAGCCCACTGGCCTCGGCAGATTTGATCCCTTCCTCCTTCTCCGGACATTCTCTCCCCTCAGCAACACCCTCCATTTGTGCTGATGCTTCTCCTTCCTCTTGAGCTTCTCTTCTTCTGTCCAACCCTCACAGCTTGCTCTTCCCCAAGGCTCTGTCTCAGGCCATCTCCTGTATTATTTGCAGATTCTCTCCTTATCTCCAACTACCATCTGTGGGCCAAAGGTTGCTAACTGCTACGGAGCAATGACTCTTTGTCAGATGCATATAAAAGTCAATACCATGACACCAGGATTTTGAGGGAAGAAAGAGTTTATTGTGGGGCAGCCACACAAGGAGACCAGAGTTAAAACTCAAATCTTTCCCCCCAAATCTAAAGAGTTCAGGGTTTGCTTCCTTGCAATATAATGGTTTGCTGGCATAGTTCAGAAAGTATCCAGCCTATTTTTCTGGTATTATACGGATTACACTGTTGGGAAGGATTCCTTCACTCCCAACAAAAGAGGGACTTTTGACTTACACAGCCTTAACAAGGGATTAACCATATCATGCCATCCCTTAGTTGTAAGTGTCCTTCTCTTTCCCTGACAACTAAGCTTTTAAACTTAAATACTTGCTAAGCTCGTTGAGTGGCTACTTGTTCAGGCATTCCACATAAGAAGTTAATCATATGCCCTGGGACATTAATATTTATGGGCAAGTTATCTGGGTTAGCTACAGTGCTGAGGATTGAACTATATGTTTGCTCTTTAAGTTTTTTTAAGGCTCTCCAGTCTGTTCCCTGGAGAGATGAAACCCATCAGGGCCAGTCAGAAAAACTGGAGAGTGCGAGTCGGCCACAAACCCAGCAGTTACTCCATTCGTGGAAGAAACGTAAGAATGCGCCCATTGGAGAAAGACATTACTGTCTTTCCTGAGGGAAACTAGGACTGAGATATGTAAATATAAGAGCAGTGAAAACCCAAAAATGACAATGCTTAGTGATAATAGTCTCAGTATTCATTCCTAAAACAATTAAAGCAGTCCCAACCTTTGGGAAGCAAGCAAAGATCAGCCAAGGCATGTAAGACAGTGAGTACAGTCAAGGAGATAATGTGTATAAGAATATGAGGATAAGCAGCACAACCTATATTTAATATTACCTTAATTGGTTTTTGTTTTCTAAATTGTTTTAAAAACAGTTATTGGTTTGCAAGTGTAACCTGGTGATGAGAAATCTTCTATGTGGGCATAGCTGTGTTCAGAGTTGGGTCTTCTGGGTCTATCTGCTATGTGTCCATGAAGATGGTTTTCTGTTGAATTTCTAAGAATTGGTTGAGATGAATCAGCAGTATGAACAGGAAATATTTTCACCCAACAATGATGTATCCACAGCTTTACCCCTTGTAACCTCATAAGGTCCATTCCATTGAGTTTCTAACTGGCTACTCAGGTGCTGTGTTTTCCAGATTTTAAGAAGCACCCACCCAATCCCCTGGGCTCATGCAATGGTGGAGCACATCGATAGGAAACAATACAGCTAGAAGCATATTGCTGTATAGCCGACAGAGTGGCTCCTAAAGATTGTACATATTTTATGTTTTCTATTTTTTTTACCACATGCTCATTTTCTAGATTACAGTACAAGTTGATTTAAGGAGGGTCTCCCATATACCATTTCATAAGGACTCAAATGGACCTTGCTTCTGGGAGCCACCCTTATCCTAAGCAGGGCAACTGGTAAGGCTTTGCTCAGGTGAAGTTAGTTTCTTGATAAATTTTAGCTACGGTTTTCTTTCAGGTGTGATTCATTTTTTCAGTTTTTCCTGTAGATTGTGGTCTCCAGGATACATGTAACTTCAATTGAATTCCTAAAGCATCTGACACTTCCTGAGTCACCTTAGCAATAAAGGTACTTCCGTTATCACTTTGAATTGAACACAGTACTCGAAACCGGGGAGCAACTTTCTTCAGTAACGCTTTTGTCACTTCAGGTGCCCTTTCAGTTCCACAAGGGAATGCATCAAGCCATCCAGAGGAGGTATCCATTGCAAGAAAATATTTTTTAATTTCCCTGGACTTTTGGCATAACTGTAAAGGCTTTTTGCCAGTCTTCTCCTGGTCCTATTTTATGTGTTTATAGGAGGCAGAGGATCTGTTTTTGGATTGCTTTTTGCACACAAGGCATTCTTGAGTTGCTCTTTCTATGGTCCTTTGCGTATTTGGACCTGCTATGTATTTTCACAGCCAATGGTACGTTGCATCTCTTTCATAGTGAGTTACCTGACATAAATGGGCAATAATTCTTTTCATAATGTTCTGGTATTAATATTATTCCTTCTTTGTTATAAATCCAACCTTCTCGGGTTGCTTTGGTGGGCTCATTCTGCTGTTCTCAGGAATTAGAGGATTCATTTGGAGACCCCTGTTCTTCAACTCTCATATATCATCTGAAGAGTATGTTGGTTTAAAAGGTGTTAGATCTAAATTTGGAATGAGGGCTGCAATTTCCTCTGGTTTTTGAGTTTGGGCTGCCTTTTAGCTGTATGGTCAGCCAGGTTATTTCCCTTTGCTATTTGACTGTCAGTCTTTTGATGTCCTGAGCACTGGACAACTGAGAGCTCTTGCAGCAGCGTAATGGCTTCTAATAAAGCTAAGATTACCCAAGCAGGTTTAATTTTTTTTTTCCCTGATGTTAATAGGCCTCTCTCTTTCCAGATGGCCTTATGTGCCTGGAGCATTGAAAACACATACTTAGTCAGTATATAAGGTTACTCGTTTTTTGTTTCCTAGGTGTAAGGCCCTGGAGAGGGCCATGAGCTCTGCTCATTGATCAGCCAAACCTGGATAAAGAGTCTTACCTGCAAGTGTACCTTATAGGGTCACTATAGCATACCCAGCTTTCCAAAGTCTTTGTTCCATGAAGCTGTTCCCATTGGTGAACTTTCCAGGTACGGATTCTCCAGGGGTTGGTCTGTGAGGTCAAGATGGCTGGAATAAATTTCTATTACTTGTATACAATCATTGTTAGGTCTTTCCTGGTTGCTGGGAAGCACAGTGGTAGGATTTAGGGTTATCTAGTAATATGGCTTGGTATTTTCCTAGCCTCCCAGAAGTAAGCCAACGCCCCCCCCCCCACACTTTCTGTTCTAGAAAGGGCAGGCACAGTGAGAGTTGTGCATGGTACTAAGTTGTCCCAAGGTGAACTTTTCAGCTTCCTGTACTAAATTGCAAGTAGCAGCTACAGCCCGGAGGCATAGTGCATTACTTGCATTACTTGCATTACTGGGTCTAGCTGTTTGGAGAAGTAGACAACTGGCCTTCCGGGGCTGCCAAGGTTCTGGGTTAGAGCCCCTAAACTTATCCCGTGACGTTCATGCACAAACAGGTCAAAGTGCTTTTTGATGCCTCTGAGGCCTAGGGCTGGAGCTGTTAAGAGTTTTTCTTTTACCATGTAGAATGCTTGCTGGCATTCAGCAGTCCAGTCTAAAGGTTTCTTGTCTCCACCTTTTAAAACTGTATACAGAGATTTGACTAGGAGCACAAAACTTGGAATTTAAATGCAGCAGAACCCTGCCATTCCTAGAAACCCTCAGAGCTGTCTCTTGGAGGAGCTGGCTGGGCTGCTCTGGCTAAAGTGTCTCTCCTGTCTGGCAACAGATTTCTCTGTCCCTTCGATAGCTCAAATCGTAAGTGTTTTACCATAGGTTATGAAAAGCATGGTTTTTCTTTAGACACCTTATATGGCCCAATCTGCCAGAAAATTTTACAGTATTTTGACAGGATGCTTCTTTTGATTTGCTAGCAATTAAAACAACATCTACATATTGCAGAAATACTCCATCTCAAGAGTTGCAATTCTCTCAACTCTTTTGGCAAAGTTTCCCCAAACAGCTTAGGAACATTTTTAAATCCAAAATTACTGCTTTACATTAGTCCTGGGATCTTCCTATTCAAACACAAATAGTCCCCGAGGCCCTGGATTTAACAGCACAGCTTTAAATCTAGCCTTGTAAATCAACACAGATCTCCAGACAAGGCAGTGAGAACACATACAGGTTTGGCACCCCTAGGTGGATGTCCTCCACTATTTGATTAATCGCTCTCAGATCCTGCACTAATCGGTATTCACTTTTGGGGTGTCTGCACTGGGCTTTTGAACAGCAGGTTGGGGGAAATGTACAGAGACTGACAAGGCTGGATTAGCCCAGACTTGAGAAAAGAGCCTATTAATGGTCGTTTGCCTTCCTCAGCTTCCCTAGTAAGGGGCATTGTTTCAGGTTGAAGGCCTCAGTGCGAGGCTCAGTTTTTACCTGGACTGGCTCCGTGGTTCAAGCCTTCCAGGCATCCCATCCGCCCTCACCTGCTGCCTTACCTTCAAGAGGATGTTCTTGGCAATCTCAGACTGGACCTTTTCTCCCAAACGTAATAGAGCTGACTGGAGGGAACTGGCATGGTCTGGAGGGACTTCGATGTTCAGTCTTTCAGCTGAGAAAGTCACTTAGGCATTTAATTTGGCTAATAAGTGTCATCCAAGTCATGGCATAGGACACTCAGGCATATAGGGAAAGCTGTTTTCAGTTGACGTTCCCCTGCCGACATTCAAGGGGTTGTAAGAAAGGCTCATGTACGCGTCTCCGGAGATCCGAGTGGTGGCTACAGTCTTTGGGGAAAGTACACCTCCTTTGATTATTTAAAACAGAGTAAATTGCTCCAGTATCAATTTAAAATCATCTTCCCCTCTAACACAGACACCTGGGGCTCCTCGTGGAAAATACTGAGATGGGGGTTAAGTTGGAAGGTGCCCCTGGGCCCCATCAGTCCTGGTCCCTTTTGTTCCTCCCAAATTGGGGCATTTGGTAGATGGGATAACAAGGTGCCTAAAGCCCCTTTTTCTTGGGGAGATTGGACATTCTCCCTTCCAGTGGCTCCCTTCCTTGCCATAGGTGAGTGTAGTGGCCCAAGGGGACCTGCAGCCCTTGGGTAATCGTTGGGGCCCTGGGGGTCTTACCCTTCCTTGTCTTTCCTCCATGAGGGTCTAGTTCTTCATGATCTGGCCACACCGTGGCCAATAGCTTCCCCCAAAAAGAATGCCTGGTGTTTCATCTGCTTTTCCTGAAGCTGGTCCCAGTTGTGGAAAACCTTGAAAGCAATCCCAACCAGCTGAGACATAGGCATTCCTAACTACCCTCTAAATTTGCAGTTTATTTCTTATGGCTGGAGCCCTTCAGCTGATAAAAGTCATATTAACCAGTCTGGATGATCAGGATCTATGTCAGTACATTGTCTATAAGCCTCAAATATCCTTTCAAGCAAACTGGACAGATTCTCTTTTGACCCCTGCTGCACTTCTTGTACTTTTTTTCAGGATTTTCAGTTCAGGTGCCCCTCTCTGCATCCTACCATAAGGCATCCTCCATTGTGGTCTAACTTAGCACAGTTTTTGTTCATTTGGGTCACGTTAGGTTTTTCAATTGAGAAGAAAAGAGACAAAAACTCGATCAAAAGGAGTTTTATTGTCCGGCTGTGTGCAGGTGGGCTGAAACCTAAGAAAATGGTGACAGCCCGAGCCACGGGAACAGTAGGGCTTATAAAGGATGGTTGGCAGGAATTTCTTTGTCCAAGGGTGGGGAGGCTGCCAGGTTTAGGTTTGCAGTCTTTCAGTGGCTACTTTGCGAAAGGGGGTAGTTGGCAGGTTTCCATTGGCTGGTTTGAGAGCTGGGGCTTGGGAGCGGGAAAGTTTAAATTTTTAAATGTTATCACAAACTTGCAGGATTCCTAAGGGCGTGTGTGGTGGCTTATTGTGGACCTGCAGGGTTCCTAAGGTGGGGGTTAGGGTGAGGGCCCAGGGCGCAAACCTAACAGGTCTCATTGTGGCCCTGCAGCTGGAATGGCTTGAGCAGCTGCTACACGGTGCTGACTATTACACTTCAGGTCATGCAATCTATCGGCTTCCTGCCGGGTTCTTGCAAAAATCATTCCACCCTCTCAGGAGTCAGGAGAATGTTTGGAAGCATTTGAATATCAGCCCAAGTAGGGGCAGCAACTATAGAAGTAAAGGCATTCCCTATCTTTTTAGGGTTGTCCCAATAAGATGGCATTACTTTTCCAATTATACAAATCAGAGATGCAGAAGAGGGGATGAACATAAAGGACTCCTCTAGGTCTTCCCAGTTATCTAGGTCAGTTGGAATTCATCTTAGTGGAAGTTGTCCTTCCTGGAGTTGAGCACTTCCCTGGCTGATTTGGGTGCCCTGATGGGTGTGGAGTGGGGAGACCACTCCTTCCTGATGAGCAAAGGGGGGTGATGGCAGAAGGGAGTCCTTCTCTATTTGTCCCTTAGCATTCGGAGGTGGTGGAGGAGTGGAAAAATATAGAAGGTGTGAGTAGGACAAATTTTCCTCAGCATTGGAATCCTGCATACTGGTTGGGCGAGGGTTTGAGGCTCTTTCTTTTCCTTAATTCTGTCTTGCTCTAAATCCTGGCTCAGAGGTTCTTCTCTCTGCACCATAATCTTACATTTTTTCCTGCAAATCTTTATTCTGATACAATGACATAAAGGACTGAATGTATGATATTTCATCCCTTTTCTCCTCCCTTTTACAATACAAATCCAATTATACTATGGTACTGTAGTCAAGGGATCCATTTTCTGGCCATCGTTCCCCAGATTCCAACCTATACCGGGGCCAGGCCATGTGACAAAAGAATATCATCTTTTTCATAGGTACCTAACTAAACAAAGACCAATTATCTAACATACATTTCAAAGCACTGTGGTCAAATGTACTGTTAACATTTCCTATGGTTATAACTTTTCAGTGTGCTAGTAAAAGATTTCACAGAATTATAAACCAGAGAAACCAGAAACCAAGGGTGTGAGCACTTCAGCAACTGATTCTTATAAGCCTCAAGGTCTGTATCCAGTAATCAGAAAGGCTTGACTAAGGTGGGTCTCTAAACAATAATCTTAATCAATAGCCGAAAACCATAGTGGGGCTCTAATCCACATAACCAAAACACAGTGGGGCTCCAACCCACAACCAGACCAATGTGGGGCTCCAACCCACAACCAGACCAATGTGGGATTCCAATCCACAACCAGACCAATGTGGGATTCCAATCCACAACCAGACCAATGTGGGGCTCCAACCCACAACCAGACCAATGTGGGGCTCCAACCCACAACCAGACCAATGTGGGATTCCAATCCACAACCAGACCAATGTGGGGCTCCAACCCACAACCAGACCAATGTGGGGCTCCAACCCACAACCAGACCAATGTGGGATTCCAATCCACATCCAGACCAATGTGGGGCTCCAACCCACAACCAAACCAATGTGGGACTTCAGTCCACAGCCAGAACCTACGTGGGACAACATTAAAATTGATGACTGGATGATATGAATGAAGCAGGTCTGGTTAAGACCAGGGCAAGCCAGGCCAAAGGGTAAAGGTTGAAACTGACTGTGTTTTAAAACTTCAACTTCCATATGAGACCAAGGGAAGAGATAGCTATTTGGTACAGGATCTAAATTTTCTAAATGGTACAACTCTACAGTCGATTTGTTCAAACACCACAGTTGCATGGAACTTTGAATAGGAAGTGAGATACGGTAGGTTAGTATAGGCTGGAGTGAAATAGTGACACATCCTAGAGTAATTTGGGCAGATAATAAAAAACATATTTACAGCCTCCCCCTCCCCAGCCCCAAGGATCTGGGGGAAGGTGCAAATGTGTTGGACATCCTCACCTGGACTGGTGTTGATGTTGTCACAAACATTGGGACTGGCGGTTTGATGTGCTGAGCCCTCGATCATGGGACTTGCCCTTATGAAGCTTGTTACTGCAAAGGAGAGCCTAAACCTGCATATAATTGTGCCTAAAAGCCTCCCCCTGAGTACCTCTTTTTTGCTCAGATGTGGCCCTCTCTCTCTCTAACTGAGCCATCTCGACAGGTGAACTCGCTGCCCTCCCCTCTACGTGGGACCCAACTCCCAGGAGTGTAAATCTCCCTGGCAATGCAAAATATGACTCCCAGGGATGAATGTGGACCTGGCATCATGGAACTGAGAGTATCTTCTTGACCAAAAGGGGGATGTAAAATGAGACGAAATAGTTTCAGTGGCTGAGAGATTTCAAATGGAGTCGAGAGGTCACTCCGGTGGACATTCTTATGCACTATATAGATAACACCTCTTAGGTTTTAATGTATTGGAATAGCTAGAAGTAAATACCTGAAACTACCAGACTCCAACCCAGCAGTCTGGACTCCTGAAGACAATTATATAATAATGTAGATTACAAGGGGTGACAGTGTGATTATGAAGACCTTGTGGATCACACCCCCTTTATCTAGTGTATGGATGAGTAGAGAAATGGGGATAAAAACTAAAGGACAAATGGGGTGGGATGGGGGGATGATTTGGGTGTTCTTTTTTCACTTTTATTTTTTATTCTTGTTCTGGTTCTTTCTGATGTAAGGAAAATGTTCAGAGATAGATTGTGGTGATGAACGCATAACTATGTTATCATACTGTGGACAGTGGATTGTATACCATGAATGGTTGTATGGTGTGTGAATGTATTTCAATAAAACTAAACTTAATAATAATTTAAAAAAATGGCAAAAAAAAAATTGATGGCTGGAAATTTCTGTCCCCCACAGGGGCCGCAGTGCCTTGGGTAAGAGGTTCTGAGACCCCATTTATCCCTCCATGATCTCTAAATTGTTACTGAGCAGGGGCTTTTTGCTCAATGTGCATAGAAGTCAGTGTTAGAACACCAGGATTTTGAGGGAAGAAAGAGTTTATTGTGGGGTAGCCACACAAGGGGATAGGAGTTAAAACTCAAACCTGTATCACCAAGTCTAAAGAATTTAGGATTTTTATGAGATTCAAACAAAGGGAGGTGGAGATATTGATGCTATTTAATGTTTCGCTTACAGTTAACAGGGAGTGTGCAAAGGAGATCCTGAGAAGTCCTTGAAAACTGATAAAAGCCAGCTGGGGTCAGAACAAAAGTGTTGTAAATTGGGGCTGTGAAGAGAGGTTAGCATGTGTAAATCAAAGGAATGTAAATAAGCTAAAGAAAAGGGACTTAGGAGCTGTAAAGAAGGGTAAGCATTCCATTACAGCAATGTTATACATTGCTCAATTAACATAAGGTAACAATCACAATAACAAGTAAAGAAATGGGAATAAGCTAAAATAACAATTACTGTAGTCAGAGGTTACACACCCTATTCCTCATCCCGGGGATATTCTTTACCTTCTGAGCACAAGTTTCCAACAGTGCATCACTCCAAGAATCCACACCTAGTACCTCACTTGTTTGATGGAGATGTACTTGCTATGCCCCCATGTATGGCTTTCTTTGAAATCCTCAAACACACCAGCACTTTCCCATCTCAGGATCATTGCACATATTGTTCCCTCTTCCTGAAAAAGCCCTTGCCCTGAGCCTCAGGGTCACAGAGTCACACTGCCGGGGGGCCTAATTCAGAGACTGCAGCATGAGTGGCCCCTGCTTTGCAAAACCCGGATCATCCCTGCTTCGTTATTGACTGACACCTCTTCTTCAGAAAGACCTGCCCTGGCCTCTCAACATAAATCAGGTCATCAGATCTCATTCTTATGCTTTGTGTCCTTTCTTCTTAATGAGACCATTACACATCATTTATTCACGTGGACCCAGGGGTCTTGTTCTCTGTGGGATTCAGAGCGCTTATCACAGTGACTGTCATGTAGTAGAAAGTCAATGAATATTTCCTGGGTGGATGACTAGAATTGACTTGAACTCAACCCTCAAATAACTCAACTGTTCTTATGCTGCTGCCCTGCTCCATGTCTTGTGCTGGAGAGTAGACACACAATTCAGTGCAATGTGAAAAAGTTCAGAAATGCAAATATGCAAAGGATACAGAGATTGCAGAGGAATAAATGAGAAGAAGAGCAGAGTAAGTGGTGGTCGTCGGTGCTGGTGGCAGAGAAGGAGGAGGAGGAGGAGTGAATCCATGGAGGGTCAAGAGGCACACTTACTCACTGCAATCCCTGGGGAGGCTTGGGAAGTCCCACCTCCATGCAGTACATAAAACAGCACTAAATAAAGCTACAGCATTAACGATGACCTAACTGTTTTATGGGCACCATGGGCTGTGAGCAGAATCTTTCTATAATAAAATCAATAGGAACAGAATTACCACCGTAAGGGTGAGCTTCTCTTCCTTTGCAAGGGGAAAGTTCTGGCCATCTATGGTTGCCAAAGAAGGGAGTTCACTTGAAAGTGCTAGTGAGAAGCCCTTGTTTCCTTTTGAAGGTGATTTTGCTACTGAGAATGACAGAAGCTCCAGTGAGAGTATCATGAAAATCCTTTCACTGTCTAGATATAAAACAATGGGAGTTTTATTTAGCAAATCCCTTAATTCTGTCCATTGGATAGAGATTAAGTTATTCCTTGAGGCTTCTGATAGTTGGTGCAAAGCCACAAACTGATTCCAATAACAAACTGTGAACAAATCCAGACCAAAGAAAAAAAAGAAATGGTATCAGCTTTTTTGTGGATTAAGTGACAAATATTTCACCATTAAGAATCAAGTTAGCTTGTGGGTTTTTTGTGGATGTTCTTTATCAAGTTGAGGAAATTCCCCTCTATTCCTATTTTCCTAAGGGTTTTTATCATGAATGGGTGTTGGATTTTGCTAAGTGTTTTTGTGGAGCTAATTGATATGGTTGTGTGATTTTTCTTTAGTTTGTTAATATGGTGGATTACATTGATTGGTATTCAACTATGGATACGCCCTGCATCCCTAGAGTAAGCATTTATATTACTGATGAGTCTGTGGATCAGCAGGGCAGCTCTCTGGTCTGGGCTGGCCAAGCTGGAGCTGGTTTTCCAGGATGGCCTCAGCCATGAATTCAGGTCAGCTGAGGCGATGGCAATGACTTGCCCACATGTCTCACACCATCTAGCAGACTGGCTCAATCTCAGGTGATGGTGGTCACAGGTTCCCAAGCATAGCAAGAAAGAGCAAGCTCCAGTGTGCTAGCAATTTTCAAATCTCTGCTTCTGATCTGTTTGCTGTTGACCCTTTCACCAAAGCAACTTACAAGGCTCAGCCCAGAGTCATTAGGGAGCAGACATCCCAAGCATGGATGTATGGAGGGAAACTGTTCTGACCATTTTTACACAATAGTTACCAGGAAGATAAATTAAGAACATGTACAGTGGACATGACTATAACACAACAGTTGGGGTCCACGTGTTCAACCTTAGAAAACTTTTCTTAGAAAACTTTTTTCCCAAGCCCCTTGGTGTTTGTTGTCCTGCAACCAGACTGAATCTCGTCCTCCAGCATAATGACCAACACAGAGTGGGTATTCAGTAGTGTTGTTGGCTAAAGGTGCCCCAATTTTTTGCAGAGAGAAGCTAGGTGGTGGTGAGAAAAATATAACCAAATAGTGAAGATTTGGAGAAATGGAAGGATGAATAAAGAGGTAGGAAAAAGGGGTCAGGATGCCGTGAAAACAGTGGGCTGAAGCCATGCACCATGAATTGGCACTGAGCACCTTTTGCTTGACATATGGTTCCAGTTGCAGAAGCCAAACATCACCTGACAAGTAAGAGGCACAGAAAACAGGAACAGAGAAAATATGAGAGGGCATCCACAAGGAATAGCACTTGAAAATTTCCTAGAATTTAAGGATTTAAGTAATGAGATTAAAAGGGTCCTTTGAATGCACAGAATAGCAAATGCAAAAAAATATCCAGGATACATCACTGTGGAATTTGAGTACGTGCCTGATAAAGAGGGGACCCAAGAAACTTACAGGGTCTGGAATGAGGGGAGGGGGAGGGAGAAGTGGAAACAAGAAGTTTGTATTAAATGGAGGGAAAAGACCCAAGACGGCATTAAAATTCTCAAGGATGATACTGGAGGCTAAAAAATTCATTGGTGGAATTTTAGGGAGTTCAACACACAACACTCCGTTTTTCCCAACCCAGACCAAGAGACAGTCACAGGAGAAAGAGGAGAGTGGGTTTGGGTTTGCTGGCCAGACATGCTTGCTAAAATACCTGTACCGTAGGTCTCTCCTGGGGAGCTGCCCCTGCAGAATCCATGGGGGAGGAGGAAGCAGGGAGCAAAAGTCCTTCAGGAAGGGAGAGCCCAGTGGTAAGGGAAGGGTTGAGCTTACTCTGTATTCACTTTGCTCATTTTTTAGGTTCTTGAGAGCCAAGCTCAGACTATTAATTTGTAACTTTTCCTCTTTTCTATTGTATGCATGTAGTGTTATGAATTTCCCCCTTGGCACTGCTTTAGCTGTCCCCCCAAAATTTTAATATGCTATATTTTCATGTCTATTCAGTTCAATTTATTTTTAAAATTTCATTTGAGACTTCCTCTTTGACCATAAAATGAATCTTCTATAAATCTTCTATAAATAAATATTCTATAAATAAATCTTATTCTATATTATATTTATTTATTTATATTTATTTATTTTATAAATAAATCTTCTATAATCTTCTAAGCTAAGATTCAGGTCAAATAAAATCAAATCACATCAGCAAAAGCAAATTGTGCACCTGCTGGGAAGTGTGCACGGAGTATAGACTCCCTCCCTGATGTATAGGCAGGTACACTCAAGATTAAACTGGATCCACCTGTCTAAAGGGAAACATTAGGAGGCAAGGATACAGGAGTCTCCAGAGGCCTTCAAGAACTTCAAACTTTAGAGCTAGAAGGGGCATCAGAGAGCATCTGGTCCTCCCTCATAAAAGTAGGGAACCAAGGCCCAGACAGGGGTAAAGTCCTGCTCACAGAGCATGCCTTGAGCCCAGCCTGCTCTGGTCACCAAGACTCAGCTGAGCTACAGAGATGTGGAACCAACAACAAGCTCTTTCACAGCTCAGAGGCAAGAATAGGCCCTGAGAGCAGTGGCCATTACAGAGGGCTTCCTGGCAGATCGCCTGAGCTAGGCCTTCAAAAATGGGCAGCAGAAGAAAGGGGCTTCAGAAGAAGGGAAGTTGGCTCATGTAAATGGCAGAGGATGCTCCTGTGAGAAAATCTCAGAGGGGTCAGGGACAGGTGCTGTGTTAGATGTCCTGGAGCCACAGATGTATGGAAAGAACCTGCTCTCACTCAGAGACACCCAGAAGGTCTGGCAGAGGCTCCACTCAAGCCAAAGCCTTGCCCACCTCCCTCCTGGCACCAGCCCACATCCTGGGAAATACCCTGGTCCTGCATCCAGGAGCACCTGGAGAGAGACAAACCACCAAGGCATTGAGAAGGAAGCAGCCATTGCTGTGGTCTGGAACAGAAGCAGAGAAAACAGAGGCTGGAGGCAGAGGGAGGGGCAGGGCTCTGCCACTCAGTTGTGGGTATCTCGGGCCCATCCTTGTTCCTCTGTGCTTCGACTCTTCTCCTCACAGTGGGAGCAGCAACTGATGCTGCAGTGGAGATCCAGACCTGCCCGCTCTGCTTCTCAATGCATGGGCAGCCTCAGGGAAGGGCTCCTCTCCATTCTGTGCCTCAGTTTCTTCACTCATAAAATAAATGGGCAGTCGCTCTAAATAGGAACATTTAAGAGTTCTCCAGTTCTAACAAGGTACATATCTGTAAATTACAGATTCAGCAGGCATTTACTCACTTGCCTCCTCCTAGCTGGACATGGCTGGTGAGGTCCAAAAGCCACCCCACGGATGCCACATACCTGCTTCCAGTATTCCAGGTATTGTTGCTTCCAGTTATGGAAACCGTGGTTCAGAAAGGAGGAGGCAGGGCTCAGAACGGACCTGATCGGGAGAAGACACCAGCAGAAAAACAAACACCTTCTCTGCAGCAGCCTCGCATCCTTTCCCCTCCTGCAAGGAAGGCCCTGCCCTGCTCTCAAGGTCTGATCTCACCTGAGTTTGGATTCAATCTCTTCTTGCCTTCCAGGAACCGGTAACCTTTTCTCTTCTGTTGTATTTCCAAACTGTTCTTCTCAAGTAGCTCCTCCATTAAGTTTAACTATGCCCAAGACTTTCCTATTTAAAAACTGCAAACAAAAAAAACCAAAAAAATCTCCACTCAGCTCTTTTCACAGCCAAACGTCTTGAAAGATTGCATAAGCCTCCAGGGACAACTTCCCCACTTCCTCACTGTCCTAGACCACACCGGTCTGCCTCTGTCCCCCAGCATGCAGCAACCAAATCACCTCTCAGCAAGGCTCCACAGCCTCCAAATGGTTAGTTCCAGGCCCCCTTTCACCCCTCTTGCCTGTCCTCTCAGAGGCATTCAGCAGCAACAACCATCCTTCCTAATGCAGCCTCCTTCCCTGTCTCCAGGGCACCACTTTCCAGGTTGTCCTCCGTGGCCACGACTTCTCCAACAACACCAGCTCCTCCTCCTCCTCCTCTGTGCGCATCCAGTGCAGGTCGCTCTCCAGGCCCAGTCTGACGGCCTCTCCTCTCCTGACTCCACCCGATTCTCCTCCACATCTGCAGTTTCTATTGCCACCTGCACACAGATGATGCCCAAAGGTACAATCCAGTGCAGACCTCTCCTCCAAGCTCCACGCAAATAGATCTGACACTCTGTGCTTCATGTCATGCTGGATATTTCAGAGGCAACTCCAACTTAATCTGTCCCCGTCTGGGACCATGACCCTCATCTATGCCCCCCACCCACATCACCCCTAGTGCAGAGAAGGGCACCCACTCCTTCTAGGTGCTCACCTTAGAAACTGGCAAGTCATGTTTGACACCTCCTTCTCCCTCCACCACCCCATGCCCAAACCAGGCCCAAGTACCATCAGGTTTTCCTCCTAAACATCTTGCAGATCTGTTGGTTTTTTTTTCTTCATTACACCACCATCTCCCTGATCCAAGCCACCTTCATTTTCTCCTGGACTGCTGCAATTGTCTCTGAACTGGTCTCCCTGAATCCTCTCTGACCCCTTGCAATCCATTCCTCAAACTGCAGCCAGAGTGATATTTAAAATAAAAAGCTGGTATATGTGATTATATCAATGCTCTCCTTAAAATCTTTTAATAAATAAGACAAAAATAAAACAGACATGCAAAGTAACCACCTGAGCATGGTGCATCATGGCCCATCAGCCCCCACCCTAGCCTCCTGGGTGCCACTCGCGCTCTGTGTCACCCACACCATCTCTGCGTCTTTCCTGATCACCATGCTCCGAGCTGCCATGGGGCCTTTGCTTGTGCTGCTCTCTTGATTCAGATGTGAAGGTTCTTTGGGTGATGAGCCAGCCAGCATGAAAGGACAGCTTTATTCCATCAAAGACCCTGGAGGAAGAGAGGAGAAAATGAGGGCAGCTGGAGGAGGGGCCCTGTCTTACCTAACCTAGGCTTCTGGAAGGATCCACGGAGGACAGGTGGAAGAGCACGTGTGGGCCCTGGGATCTTGCCTTTATTGTGACCCAGGGGGCAGGGGTAGGATTTTCCCATGGACACTGGGGGTCGGAGGATTCAAACCAAACAGCATATAAAGCAGAAGCGGCAAGGGCACTGTGGAGAAGCTGCAGGCAGCTTCTTCTCATCCAAACCATATGGTAGTACCTGCCCTGCTAGCAAATTAAGAGACACATAAGGGCAGAAGCATCAGGGGCCTTGCAGAAGAAGTGGCAGGGGACTATATGATCCCAAACCATGTGGAAGTGCCTGTCTTGCTAATTGCAGTTATGTCCAGGGCTGGGCTAACTGTGTGGTTGCTCAGAAAGGAAGCTTGTGGCAATGCCAGGCAGGATGGTAAGGCAAAAAATATAATTTCTTTATACCATTACATTCCACCATCCGGAATCTGTTTCCTTCCCCTTTCACTTAATTAAGTCAGATCTCAGCTGAAGGCTCATGTTCTCAGCAAAGCTCCTCTTGGCTCCCCCTGACTAGCACCTGTGTCTCAATTGTACACCCAAGAGCATTCTTGAATGACTAGCTGTCCCTCCACCAAAAAGCTCCAAAGGAACAGGGACTGTTTTATTTTTGCATCACGATTGCTGCCACAACTCTCAGCTCACCCTCAATTACTTAGCAGATGGCAAGTTAATATTTTATGAATGAATGAATGAATGAATGAATCTGAAACAAACTTGTTTTTAATTAGTGAAGAAGCCATTACTTAGAAAGCCTCCTCTGTACCAGGCCCTTGGCTAAATAGAGTATGTGTGCAGACAAAGAGAAGAGGAGAAGTCCAGGTTTTGTTTTGTGATTCAGTGCCAAAGCGAGAATGAGAAAAACTGCTCATGTCTGTCTAAACTCCAGCATCTGCCTTAAAATGAAATCCCTGGTCTGCCATACTTCCCAGTCCCGGAATAGCACAGCTCTCAGCGAAAAAGGCAAGCTCTCTCTCATCTAACCTTACATGCTTTGATTCATCTCCTGCCCCTTCAGCGGGTGATGACATTTTTCCAGATGGATGTCCCGGGCATCTGCAGGCTCTAGCGCCATCTCCTAATGAAAAGGGGCTCAACGGGGTCTGTGAGTTCACAGAAAGCCATGGCAGACAGAGGCTCTGCAGCCAACCTGCGTGCACCTCCTGGGGAGAGGCAGGAAACAGCTTCAAGGGGCCAGATGTGCCAATAGGGGTGGGGAGCAGGCCCAAGAGCTCCAGGCGGGCTCCAGCAGAGCCTTTCCAGGTAGACAGGAGACCCTCCAGCTGAGCATGCAAGGGAGGGGGGGGGACCACAGCTTGGCCAGGTGAGCACAGAGGCCTCTGCAGCAGCAGCAGGACCACGCAGCACCCCAGAAGAGTGTCAAACAGAGGCTGCAAGGCTGGAAGCTCATTCTCACCTGAGCACGCGCCTCGATGCTCCATTTGCTAATTTTGTGACCCAGGGCATATTTTTACCCATCTGAACCTTTTTCCTACAGGAAATTGATATAAAAATTGGACTGTCATAGGTTTGAAATGAGATGATCCGTATAAATTGCTCAGCGAAGCACTTGACCCAGGGTGGTCCTTGTCCAGGGTTAAAAACCATGACAAAGCAGCCAACTTTGGGACCTTGAGAAAGTGGCTAGGGTGGGAAATTGTGGAGACAAACAGCATCTTAGTGGTCAAGAAGGTGGAGAGGCCTGGGAAAGTCTGAATCTGATTGGAATATCAATAATAAAAGCTACTATTTATTAACCTCAACTCTGTACCTAGCCCCCTTCCAGGAAATTTGCATGCCATCTTCATATTCTCCCTCAAGCCCTCACACAGACACATGCTCAGGTTTGTGTTAGCTTCCCTGTTTAGACAAACCACAGGCCCGAGAAGTCCACCAACCACTGCAGCCCAGGAACCTCTGGCAGGCAGGGATGGTTCGACCCCACTCCACGCTGCTTCTCAGCACAGGGGCCTGACTGCCTGCTATCCACCAGGGCCCCCCAAATCCCCATACCCTCCATTAATTGCCCTGTGTCCTGCAAATCTTGTGAGAGAGGTAAGCCCAGAGGAAATGTCTTTTCCTCCCCCTCCTGCCTGGGTTTACCCCTCCAAGTGGGATTCATTCTGAATTCAAATGCACAGAGCTCACTCCCCACCTAGCAGAGCTGCTGTAAGGTGCAAAAAGTGGGTCAGCTCATCAGAGGCATTTGTCCCAGTGGGATACACAGCCAAGCTGGAGGAAAAAATATTGTTAATTTGGCCAAGAAAATGCGGTGTCCCTTGGTGAATCTCAATTGCAAAAGGAGTTTGGATTAAAGCATTCATGTATTCATTCATTAGTGCATTTACTCTTTCAGCAAACACTAAGGAAAGCTCAGACCCTATGAAGGATATCAGAAACAGACCAAAAGGGATGTTGGTGCATTGCAGTAGAAAGTTCATGGGGCTTTTGCACCAAATGGACTGAGTTTTCAATTTAAAGTCTTCCATTTACTTGCTGGGTGGCCTGGAATAAGTTACTTAGGATCTCTGAGCCTTAGATCCTTCATGAATGTAAAATGGGAACAGTGATAGCTAACACCCAAGGTTATTGTGCTCTATAAATGGGTCACACACAGTGTCATATATAGCATCTGATTCATCTGGTTCGATAGATAGGAACCACTACTGTTATTATCATCATCCTCAGGATTAGGCTACTGTTTTAAAGGAATAATAAATTGCCTTAAGAAAACCGAAAGTAAGCAAGTCAGAACAGGCAGTTTTTAATGTGATCTATTGTTTTCCATAACTACCTCTTTCTAGAATGAAAAAGGGGGGATGAAAAAGTTGAGAGGCATGCATAGGACAGAAACTCACCAATTTTAATATCATGCATCCCTAGAATTTCCGTAATTCAGATATACACTGTTGGGAATCTCTTAGCAAAGCCAGCCTTCCATTAATGAAGAGAGATGGCATATCTAGTACAGGTTTGACACCACATGAAATTTGGCCTTGGATATCCATTCAACATGGAGACACAAACATATAACATCATGCACCCCCCTGTTTATGACTGAGGAACCCCAAACTCAAAGAGGTTGACTGAAGATCACACACAGGGGCAGTGACCAGGACTCCCACCCCAGCTTTAGGTACAAAGCTTTTGGTGCCCTCCTCAGATACCAGGCTGAGTGGATAGGACAGCCTGGAGTATCCACACTTCACATGTCTGCCAGCAACCATCACCATCAATACACTATGCATTACCCAGCTCCGAGGTCCCCAGCAAATGAACTGTAGTAGACTGTAGGGAAGTCCCACTCACATAGGCTGAGGGCCAAAAAAGCATTTGGGGTCAGAGTGTACCACAAGCTGAGCATAAACTGGCAAAGTGAGGCTCTGGATAAAAGGCAAGAGTCCCTGGGATGTCTCAAAAGGACACAAGGCCCTGATCGAGCACACAAATGTGTTTGTAAAATAAGGTCACCAATATTCCAGTGAAGTAAGACCACCTTGAGTGGTCATTATTTTATGCCAGACATTGTGTCAAAAATGTTTAATTCATTCTATTATGTAACACTCACAGTAGCCCTGTGAGCCATTCATCAGACTCATTTTGCAACTGAGGACCCTGAAGGAAAAGATGTTGAACAACCTGCCCAGAATCAAGCAGCTGGTACAGCCAATGTTGGATCACGGAGATTTCTGACTCCAAACTCAGGTTCCTTGCACCGAGGCAGCTGCTTCACGTCTGGCTCTTCCATAGATGGCCGATCTTCAGTCGGGGAGTGGGGCAAGGGATTTGTTTAGTACTTTATACATCTCAAAGGTACATCTGACTTGAAAGAGGAAATTCCTCTTATACAAATTACTGGTATGGCAATTCTGAACTTAACCCCTGCTGGCTTGTTTTGGGGCAATGATGCTTAGGCAATGCAGAACACAGACCTGAGCTCAGGGTTTCAGAAGGACCTGACACTCCACTAGTCCTGACTGTTGCCTGAAACCCCATTCTCCAATATTTTTACACTTCACCATGAAGGATGGGTCCTGATCCTGTTTGCAAGTGTTTAAAATTTAGGCAGCCGTGTTGCTGCCCAAGATAAATGGATTACCTACCAAATTTGATGTGAGGCCACGCCTATGCAGGCACAAAGGGGTATCCTCACCCTAGATCTGCTTTGATTTTTGCCAAAAGCTGTGGGCTGGGTGCTGCTGCCTCATTATTTTACAGATGAGGACAATGAAGCTTGTAGTGGCTGAACCTCATCCAGATGACCTCACATTTAATCAAATGACTTTGAGTTTGCACCCAGGACAGACTCACCCTTTCCAGGGCCATGCAGCCCCGTCTGTGCACACCATCATCCCTTTGTCAGGGATTCCCAACAAAAGCCCAAGGCCATGATATTACATAAATAACATTCAACTTGACCCAATTCATAGTTATTACCTTGCCTCACCCAATGACAATGACCAACATGGCCACACCTATGAGACACTTCTCTGGAGGCTCTGGTGGAAGGTGAACCACAGCTCACCTCTCAGATGCTCATGAATAATTAATTATGTAAATTTTACTTTTGCTAAAATCCAGGTAAGGCTACTTCCTGGAGTGTTTTCTGGGCTGGAAGCTGGAGGCTTATAGTCTATTGGTGTTGACACCCTGTGATAGATTGAATTATACACCCCAATTTAGACATGTTTTTAATTTTAATCCACATTTCTGTGAGTGTGAACCCATTGTAAATAGGATTTCTTTAGGTTATTTTTAGTTAAGATGTAGCCAACTGGATGAGAGTGGTGTATCAATCCTGAACACTGGAGACCTTATAAAGAGAACCCAGAAGTCAACAAAACCCAGAAGAGAAAGAAGACATGGCCATGTGCCAGGAAAGCCAAGGAACCCCAAGGACCACTGGCAGTCAGCCCCAGAACACCACAGCCTTTGGGGAGAAAAGCCTTACCAATATCGAGATTTTGGACTTATCCTGTCCTCAAAACCATCAGCCAATCTATTCCCATTATTAAGCCAGCCCATTCTGAAATATTTGCATCCCAGCCTTGCAAAATGAGACATACCTCCTGGTTTCTTCCCGTCTCCTTTCAGGTTGGCTCAGTGTGAAGCAGGGTCCAGCTGAGGTCCCCTTGTTATCTCTGACATAGACCCCACTCCTGTTTTCCTTGGGCACCACCCCCACATCCTTGGCCCTAAGGCTCACTCCTGGAGCTGCACAAGCAGATGGGCACCATGGGGAAACACTGCCTTCTCGCTGGGAGCCCTCCACCCTCCTCTGCCAGCTCCTCCATGAAGGGCTGGGAAGCTGGGCTCATTGGCAGAGACTAGGCCTGCAATCTCTGGAATCAGAGGCAAGCATGGCCCCAAATCTGCAGGCCAGTGCCCTCGGACAAGAGGGTTTCTTTTAGAGTGAGAGGAAGCAAAACAAATGAGGGGAGGAACTTCCCAAGCTGAGACAGCACCTCCAAAGGCACTTGGCAGGTAAGAACCTCGACTGGGGTGGGGGGAACCCCAGGAGGAGGATGGGGAATGCTCACACCGGGATATCTCACACACACACACACACACACACACACACACCCAGATATCCTCTCCCCTCTGGTTGCAGACCCTGCTTCCTGTATCTGTGGCTTCTTCTCCTTGCCTCCCTCCCCCACTCCCACCTTTCAGAGGAGAAGAGTCCCTTTCCCTTGATAAACCACCCATTTGTTTTTACTTTCTGCCTTTTGTCTCCCTGCTGATTGCTCTGCCACCCTCAAGTGCACAGTCAGTAAAACGTGTACTACTTGGAACAGGCAGTTTCCATCAGCATTTGCTGGGCACTGCTGCTTGCTGGGCTCTGTTCCTTGGCTTGGCCATGGAGAAGAGCATCGGACAAATCACGACCTGCAGAAGATGCACAGTCTAGGGTGGAGGACAGGAGAAGGCACTTGTCCAGCCTGTGGGTCAAGGAAACGTCTAGAAGGGAGGCACAACCCATGGACCTCCCGTCTTCTCTGTTCCACCTAATAACTGAAGCCTCTATCCCACACTCTGACTGGGGCAAGTGTGTGGTCACTGATACTTGCTCCTTGGGCCCTCTTCCTTACAACCCTCCCAAAGGAGGGACCGAGTGTCTGAGGAGCCTTCCCATCTTGTTCCTTGTATCCACCCTGGTTTGCCATTATTTTTGCTTTCCAAACCTCAGTAATCTTCGGATAATCTAATCCTAGGCTAGCCTGAACCCTCCACCTCTCCTCACCACATGGGGGTCAGGATGAGCTGGGCTTAATAACATAAGGTCTCAGTACATCCCAAGCTCCAAGTTCCATACATTGACCAAACACAAAACTGCAATGACTCAAATTTCAAAAGTCAGGACCCCCTTTACTGTTGGCTGTCAGGCTGTTGTCCTTGATCAGTAGCTGTTCCCACACTGGGCAAAAAGTGAGGCAGCTCAGGGTAAAAGACAAATAGACCGTACTTAGCTAGAAGTCCTGACTCACCTTCAGGCAAATGCCCTCCTCCAAGGGCCCTTGTTTTGGAAACAGGTCTAGGGGAGGCCCTGGAGGGAGGCCAATGCAGACAGGGCTTCTTTGAGGAGAGGGATTCTGCTCAGGGAGGATTCCCACACCCCAACACAGTCCCCACATCCTTCAGAACTCCAGCCTGTGTCTGTCCTTCTTGGCCTGTTCCATGGGACTCCATGGTCCTTTCCAGACTCCACCAGCTGTGCATGGATCTCACTGTCCTCTCAGCCTGAATCAATGGAAGTCCAGGGCATGCTCTTTGCTCTTTAATTCAGCCACCGAGATCACTGGGCTTCTCCCCATCTCAACTGGCCTCCACTGAGGCTGCTGGCTTGACCATGGTCAGTAGAATCATAGGTGGTCAAAGGAGTCAGCATCTACAGAGCCCTCCACCAACACAGCTGCTGTGCTCAGGGACATGGCCTCCCAATCCAGTGAGCACCGAGGGCAGAGCCTCAGGGTCATGGTGGGTTGAGCACATGTGGAGAAGTGATTGAGGCTAATCTCTAGAATTCTGTAAGGTCTAACTATGATGTGATGAGAGCTGCATGATAAACACACCAGAGCATAGCCCTCCAGAAGCATGTGAAAACAGGCCATTTCTCTGTAAACTATGTCCTGACCATGTTGGCTGCACAGACCCTCCCGGGCAGCCCTGCCCACCAGCCTGGGACCTGGCTTCTCATCATGCCCCTGGTCTTCCAGAACTGATTTTTGTGCAAAACTCCTTGGACAGTGGGCTGCCCTGCCCATCCAGAACTCCTTAACCCCTGCAGCCCAGAACCCTGCCTAGATGTTGGAGTTGCTGAGTGTGTGGTTTAAACATTCATAATGCCTGACAAAGGCACAATTCATGTGTGCTTTCACTATCTAACACCATGCTTTAGAAATCCCCCCTTACATGGATAACTAGACCCATGTCACGTGGGCTACACTGGGTGCAGGTGGAGACAATCCAGAAGAGCATCATATAAACACTAATCCATTCAAGAAACTACAGTGAGACAAAGAGAAAGAAGTGGAGGGAAGAGATTTCAAAACCTGATGTCCACCAGCAGGTTCCATGCCATCTCTGCCAGAATGGCACATCCCTACCAGGTTAACACTGAGTTGCTAAAATACTGACCGTGGGACCACATTCTCCCATGATTAGCAGTCCCATCTGGGCTCACTGACAATGGGGACCATGTCTGAGTCACCCCTGAGTTTCCACCTTGCCTGGCACATGCTATGGGGTTATCCTCACAGCAACCCCCTGGTTTAGGAGGTACTGTTAGCATTTTATGAATAAAGAAACTACAGACAAGAAAGTTAACAAGTAGTTCAGGGTCACAGCCAATAAGTGACTCAGCCACATTTTTCTTACTTTGAAACCAGAGTTTTCCAAAATATACTCCCTAGTACACTAGGAGAGAAGTCCAGGAAGAATAAGTCTATAGTTTCTGGTCTGGGGAAAGGTTCACTGATCTCCCCTTAGGATTTTATAGGAGATATTAGCATAGCAAAGGCTGGAGGCAGAAATCCATTTACCTTCATTTAGCCCAGAATTGTTCCATGTGTTCACATGAAACACACTTAGAAAAACTCTGAAACAACAAATTACTGTTCCCTATCCCCCTCCCCAGTAAAAGGCTGTTTCTTTGGTCAGTCGGATTGAGAAGAACAATCCAAGAGGTTGACGGGTGAGTAAAGCCAAGGGTTTCTGGGCACTGCAGATCTGGAGGAGACTCACAAGGCAGGACAGAGCCCCTGGAGAAGAGAAACAGCGGAAGTTCAGCTGGAGGCATTGTCCAACAGGGCAGCTGGTAGCCACAGATGGGCATTCCAATTGAAGTTTAAATGAATTAACACTGAATAAAATATAAAGTTCCTTGGACACAACTGCTGAAAAGCAATCACATCCAACAGCTCAGGTAGAGAATTTTTCCATCAGGATATCAGGGTCTATTGGACAAGGCTGGGCTAGAACCTTAGACTTTTAGCTTGTGTGTGGGAAGCAGAGGGTCCTCCATAGAGTTAGCCCCACTGACCTGGGTCTGTTAGGATCCCAGGCTCTGTCCTCTGTGACCTTCCTCAACCATGAGAAGGGGCTTACACGCTGCCTTAGTTTCCCTACCTGAAAATGGGACCATTTCCCGAACTTTCTTACCTCTTAAGGATGATGAGAATAAAATGTGATAACATATGCAGAAGCAATTTAGATTCATATAGTATCTTTTTGGCTAAAAAAAAGCATCATTATATTCCTCCAGGCACTATGCTTCCTCCATATTTAGAGATATAAATATTCAGATATCTATACTATCCCTTTTGAAGGAAGATCTACATTTAAATGCAATGACTTTAAAACATCCTACTGCTTTTACTGGCTCTATTATCAAAATTATTCCCTTATATCTATCTTACTTACCACTACCAGGCAAATGTTCCTAAAATATCAATTTTCCATTCAGTCCCCTGCTCAAAAGCTGACAGTGGCTCCCCACTGGGTTTAAATCTGACTCGTCATGCTGGTTTTCCAGCCGCCGTCCGTGTGACTCCATTCACATATCTCTATTCCACTCCCACCCTCTCCCCCTCACTCTGGGGCTCACAGCCCAGCAAATCACAGAGCCGTGGAGTGTCTGCTCAAAACCATCAACCTCAGGATGGGGGGACCTGTTCCCACCCCGTGATCTGGTCCCTGGCACCATTCCCTTCTGTTTCCCGGCTGCACTTCATCTGTGTGATGCTGTCCAAATGTCCCAGACTCCACAGAGAATGGGTCTGCAAATAGGGAAGTATGAAAGCAAGAAGGCACTAGTCGTTCTAGACTTTCCTTCCCAAGGCATCTTATCGCAAGCATCATTTTTCCTAAGCATCGGCCTTCCCAGCTCTGCCATCCTCATGGTACCTTCAGAACAGTATCCAGAAACTTTTTCTTTGTTTATGCCCTTTTCTGCAGCACTCCTACAGCAACTTCTCTTGCTCTTCTGGGGACAGCCTCACACCCTCAGTCTGGCATTCAAGGCCCAACATGATCTGTCTCTCCACGCCCATCTCCTCTACTTCTTGGACCTGAAAGTCCAGCAAGGCCAGGGGACTCACTGTGCTCTAGGTGGATCATCCCCAGAGCCACTTCTAAATCTTCCCCCAAGGCACACTGAACTTTCTCCTCCTTTCCTTCTCTACCTCCATTTCCAGGGTCTGCATTGGCTTTCTATCATACCAGAATCAAAATGAAACTCCTCACCATGACCCATAAAGCTCACCATGGCTGGGCCCCCCTCTGCCTCACCATTCTCATGCCATGACACCCACCAACCACTTCCTTGATCACGGGGCCACAGCCACACTGACCTTTCCATCCTTCACTGAGCAGAGATTGTTGATGCCTCAGAACCTTTTCACCTCCTGCCAAGAATTCTCTGCTCAGTCCCTCCCATCCACAGTGCTCTGCAATACTTCATTTATATCAGGTGCCACTGCCTGTTGCCATTTATTGATTGCTTCATTTGTTAACTGGGGGTGTGGCAACCACAAGTGAAAGCTACAAGAAAGCTGGGACTCTGCCGTCGTGATCAGTGCCTACACCAGTGCCTGGCACAATAAGCTCATGTTCAATGAATGGCACAGACTGCCCAGATGGAGCAAGCAGCTCATCACTGATTTCATTTACCCATTCCTTCATGTTAATCAAGGACCCTGCATTTACACCAACTGCAACATCATCGCACCTCTTCCTGACCTGTGCTCCCACCAGTCCAAGACCCCCGGAAGTTGAGACAGTGACTTAGTCATCTGGGTCTTCCTGTTGGCTGGTACATGGCTTGACAGAGGAGATGTGTGATGATTACAAAGCAAGGGCCCATGAATAGTAAAAGGGCAAAACAGTGTAACCACACATTCAGAAAATTGATGCACTTTTGGCAATAGTGAGGAGTGAAAAATAGAGAGAAATAAGTAAACCCAAGACAATAAAGGTGTAACATTGGATATAATTATGTATTGTGAGTCTTTTATAAATATGGGAGTACAATGGAGCAAAAGAAATCAGACAAAAGATACATACTGTAGGATTCTCTTTATGTAAGTTAAAAAATAAGCAAAATTAATCTATGGTGTTGGAAGTCAGGATAGCCATTAACCTGGAAGTTGGTGTGAGCTGGAGGGTGCATTAGGAAGTGCTCCTGTGGTGCTGATCATGTTATGCTTCTTGATCTGGATACCAGGTATGCTGTGAAAGTTCATCAATCTCTGCACTTTTGAGGATTTATCTTATACTTCAATAAAAACACAAAAAAGTGAAGGTGAGATAAAGACATGTGCAGATTAAAAAAAAAACTGACAGACTATGTTCGTAGCATGTCTGCACCAAAGGATGCTCTATAGGCAGAAGGAAATGACTTAAGGTGGAGGCTCATTGATCAGTTCTCTTTACTTGGAGATATGGAGACCTACAACCAGAAACATCCATTATATATCAGCAGCCATGGGAAATGAAGGAGCTTCCCTAATGTGGACATGTCCATTCTAATGGAAGAGGGAAAGCAAAATGCAGCACTGATCTCACCGGCATATTTAAAGCTTCTGCTCAGATGTGGTGTAAATCACATCTGTTCATATCCCACTGGCCAAGGCCACAGTCAATGAACTGGTCATAAAGAATCATCAACCACTGTGTAATTTACCACCCTCAGGTGCAGGAGAGAATCTGAAGAGCAATGCAAAGGATAAATCTAAATGATTATTGACTGTAGCGAACAAAACTCCAAAAGCCTTGTGGTACATAGCCATATTATAGAAAATTCGCACTCAAGAACTGGCAGCAAGTAAAATGTGGTAGAGTGGACCTAACATCTTGGAACTGACCACAAAATTATTAAAAGGACTAAATTTCTAAACCTTAATAAGTTAGGAATGAATGCTATAGTCCCTACAGCAATTGCTGACGCAATAATTAAGAATGCATAGCATGTTGAATAAGAAATAAGAAGAAAATGGTATAACAAATATGAATGTAAATAAGGCAGAGAAGAAAAAAAAGGGAATACAGAGGAAGAGGGGCAACTGGAGGAACAAATAGAAAAAAATATATCATTAATTACTTTAAATGTTAGTGGACTAAACACTCCAATTAAAATACAAAGGTTATTAGTATGTATTTTTTAAAAATCTGTATGCTGTTTGTAAGAAATATACCTTAAATATTAAGGATGCAAAAAGATTGAAAAAAAAGAATGTGAATATTAATTAAGAGAAAGTTGGGGTAGCTACATTAATATCAGACAAAATAAACTAAACTTAAAGTCAAGAATCATTACTAGAGATAAACAAGGAAAACTTATAAAGCATTGTTTCAATTCACCAGGAAGATGTAACACATATATATCTGTATGTCCCTAATGATATAGCTTCAAAACACATAAAGCAAAAATCACAGATCTTTAGGAGAAATAGAAAAATACACAATTTTAATGGCAAATTTTTCATAACATCTTCTCACTAATGAACAAAACAAAACAGACAAAGATATCCAGAAATATCTTAACAATATTATCAAACTTGATCTGATATATGAATATAGAATACTGAACCCAAATACACATTGCATTCAAGTGTCCACAGAGTATTTACCAAAATTAGCCAATATGTTGGGCCATAAAGCAAGCCTCAATAAATGTCAGAGGATTGAAATCAGGAGTATGATCAACTACAATGTAATTAAGATAAAAGTCAATAACAAAAGACTACAATGATTTGAGAATTGAACAATACACTTTTTATATAAATCATTAGATAGATAATATATAACAATGGAAACTAGAAAATATTTTCAGTTGGATGACAAAAATATGCAACACACTTTTTATATAAATCATTAGATAAACAATACATAACAATGGAAATTAGAAAATATTGTAGATTGAATGACAAAAATATATCATCAAATATCACGGGATGCAGGTAAAACCAGGATTAGAGAGGAATTTAAAGCTGACATGCACATTTTAAGAAGAAGAAAAACTGAAAATCAATTATCCAAGAAGCAAGTGAAGAACAGCAAATTAAACCTTAAGGAAACAGAAGGAAGGACATAATAAAACAAGTGCAGAAAATAATGAAAAAGAAAACAGACCTACAACAAAGAGAAATTTTTTCTTCTAAAACAACTAATAAACTCATTTCATGAGGTATTGCCCTGCTATCAAAACAAGGCAAAGACAGTACAGAAAAGGAAAGAAAAAGCCAATATATATCATGAAATTAGATGAAAAAGTTCTCAATAAGAGAATTTGCATGTGGAATCCTGTAATGTGTTAAAAAATTAAACACTAGGACCAAATGAAGTTTATTCCCAGTATGCAAATCTGATTCAGTATTCAAAAGTGAGTCAACATAAACCACCATATAACAGGCTAAAGAATAAAATCACATGATCCTGTCAATTGACCAAGAAAAAGCATTCGACAAAATTCAATATCCAGTTCATGATAAAAGAAAAAATTCTTGGCAAACGAGAAACACAGTGGAACTTCCTAAATTTGATAGAAAATATCTGTAAAAAGCCACAAGCAACAGCAAACTTAATAGTGAAAGACTGGATGCTTTCCCTCTAAGATTGAGGAAAAAGACAATGATGTCCGTTTTTACCATTCTTATTCAACATATTCTCTGTTTGTGTTGTACAGTCCCACAGATTTAAAAACTTTTTGTTCTAGCAGCATACATACAACCTAAAATTTCCCCTTTTAACCACATTCAAAGATATAATTCTGAACTGTTAATTGTTCACAATGTTGTGCTACCATCACCATCATCCAATTACCAAAACTTTTCCATCATCCCAAACAGGATCTCTGCACATTTTAAGCTGTAACTCTCTATGCTCTATCCCACCCCATCCCCTGGTAATATATTTTAGTTTCTGACTTCATGGGTTTACTTACTCCAGCTTTTTCATATCACTGAAATCATACAATATTTGTTCTCGTGTATCTGGCTTTTTTCACTCAACATGTCTTCAAAATTTATCCACGTTGTTGCATGTGGAACTTCATTCCTTTTACAGCTGAATAATATTCCATTATATGTATACACCACATGAGGTTTATCCATTCATCGGTTGATGGGCAGTTGGGTTGTTTCCATTTTGGGGCCACTGTGAACATCTTTTTGTAAGTATCTGTTTGAATCCCTGCTCCCAATTCTTTGGGGTATATATTTAAAAGTGGGATTGCTAGGTCATGTGTTACTTCTATACTTAACTTTCCAAGGAACTGCCAAACCATCTACCACAGTAGCTGCACCATTTTACATTCCAAACAATTAATGAATGTTGCTATTTCTCTGCATCCTCTCCAACACTTGTAATTTTCCATTTTTTCACAGTAGCCATTCTAGTAGGTAAGAAATTGTATCTTGTGGTTTCAATTTGCATTTCCCTAATAGCTAGTGATGTTGAGTATCTTTTCATGTGCTTTTTGGTCATATGTATACATTTTTTGAAGAAATGTCTGTTCAAGTCTTTTGACCTTTTTTAAATTGGGTTGTTTGTCTTTTTCTTGTTAAGTTGAAGGATTTCTTTATATATTCTGGATATTAAAACTTTATTGAATATGTGGCTCCAAATATTTTCTTCCATTGTGTAGGTTTGTCATTTTACTTCCATGATAAAGTCCTTTGATGTGCAAAAGTTTTAATTTTGATGAGGTTCCATTTATCCATTTTTTCTTTTGTTGTTTGCCTTGTGCATAAAGTCTAAGAACCCATTGCCAAACACAAGGTCCTGAAGGTGCTTCCCTACATTTTCTTCTTGGAATTTGAAAGTTCTGGCTCTTATATTTAAGTCTTTGATCCACTATGAGTTTGATTTTTGTGTAAGGTGTGCAGTAGGGGTCTCCTTCTTACTTTTATAAATAGAGATCCAGTTTTCCCAGCATCATTTGTTGAAGAGACTATTCTTTCCTTATTTAATGGCCTTTTGCCCCCTTGTCAAAAAGCTATACAAGAAAGGTTTGATTTCTAAACTCTTAATTGATTCCACTGGTGTATATATCTGTCCTTGTGCCAGTAAGATCCTGCTTTGGTTACTGTGGCTTTGTAGTCAGTTTTAGGATAGGGAAGTGTGACTCCTCCAACTTCATTCCTCTTTTTCCAAAACGATTTTGGCTATTCAGGGCCCCTTACCCTTCCATATTAATTTGATGATTGACTTTCCATTTCTGCAAAGAAGATTGTTGGAATTTTGATTGGGATTTCATTGAATCTGTAAATCCCTTTGAGTAGAATTGACATCTGAGCAATATTTAGTCTTCCAATCTATGAACACAGAAGGTCCTTCCATTCAGATATATTTTCTTTGATTCTTTTAGCAATGTTTTCTAGTTTTATGTGTATAAGTCCTTCACATCCTTGGTTACATTAATTCCTAGATATTTGATTCTTTTGTTTGCTATTTTAAATGGAATTTCTTTCTTTATTTTCTCTTCCAAATGTTCTTTAGTGTATAGAAACACTACTGATTTGGGGGCATTGATCTTATTCCCTGCCACTTTGCAGAATTCATTTATTAGCTCTGGGAGCTTTGTTGTGGGTTTTTCAGGATTATCTGTATATAGGATCATGTCATCTGAAAATAATTAAAATTTTACTTCTTCCTTTCCAATTCTTTCTCTTGCCCAATTGCTCTAGTTAGAACTTCCAGTACAGTGTTAGGTAACAGTGGTGAAATGGGCATCCCTGTCTTTTTTCTGATCTTAGAGGGAAAGCTTTCAGTCTTTCACCATTAAGTCTGATCTCAGCTGTGTATTTTTTTATATATGCCCTTTATCATTTCAGGAAGTTTTCTTCTCTTTCCTAATTTTATACATGTTTGTATCAAGAAGATATGGGTATGGAGTTTTTCAAATGCCTTTTCTGCATCAATTCATATGATCATACTATTTTTCCTTTCTTCTGTTAATGTGGCATATTATATTAATTGATTTTCTTATATTGAAACACCCTTGCATATCTGGGATAACTCCCACTCAATCATGGTATATAATTATTTTAATATGCTTATGAATTTGGGTTGCTAATATTTTGTTGAGGATTTTTGCTTCTATATTCATAAGAGATATTGGTCTGTAATTTTCTTTTCTTGTTGTATCTTTATCTGGCTTTGGTATAATAAACTGATTTTTTACAAAGGTTAATAAAATTCAATAGAAGAACTGTTCTTTGTATAAATATTGCTGGAGTAATTAGACACCTCTAGGCATATAAAAGTGAGAGATAATATTGAACTCAACATCATGCCTGATACAAAAATTAACTTATAATGGATAATAGGTAAACAAGTGAAATGTAAATTTTACAAGAAAGCATGGGAGAAAATCTTTGGGATATATGTCTAGGCAAAGAATTATTAGATTTGATATAAAAAATTTGATCCATAAAAGAAAAATTGATAAAGTGGGCCTCATTAAAAAGGAAAAACTTTTCTGTCTGAAAGACATATCAAGAAGATGAAAAGGCAAGCTACATAGTGGAAGGAAATATTTGCAAACTGCATATCCAACAATGGACATATATCTAGAATATATAAAGAATTCTCAAAATTCAATAGTGAATAAACAACAAAAACCAAACCATACAATTAGATAATGGTGAAATGACATTGTTGGGGATTGAATTATGTTCCCCACAAAACATATCTTCCGGCCTGTACCCCCATCCCAGTGATATGAACTCATTTATAAATATGATTTTTAAGATCCTCTAGGATGAGGTCAAAGTGAGTCAGGAGTCCTCATAAGCTAAGGAAATCTGGCCAGGGGACTAGAGGCCATAAGAAGAGACCAAAGGAGATCTCTGTGTGACAGAGGCAGTGACTGATTGCTGGCAAGCCACCCCTAGAATGCCACAGACGTGGAAGTTATGGCCTGCCAATAACTTGATTTCGGACTTCTTGCCTCCCAAATGTTAGATAATAAATTGCTGTTGTTTAAGCCAACTGGTCTGTAGTATCTCTCACAGCAACTCTAGCAAATTAAGACAGACATGGTAAGACATTTTACCAAAAAGTAGATAGGACAGGCAAATAAGCCGATGAAAAAATATCCAACATCATTAGCCATCAGGGAGACACAAATTAAAACCATAAAGAGATATCATTACACCCTTATCAGAATGCCTAAAATAAAATAGTGACAATCCATACGCTGGTGACAATGCAGAGAAACAGAATCACCATTCTTATACACCATTTCTCATACATTGCTGGTGGGAATGTAAAATGTCACTCTGAAAAAGCCTGATGGTTCCTATAAACTAAATATGCAGTTGCTGTATGAACCATCACAAAAACTTGTACCCTAATGTTCATAGCTGCATTTTTCACAAAAGCCAAAAGCTGGAATCAGTCCATCTGTCCTTCAGGAGATGGAAGGTTAAATAAACTATGGCACATCCATACAGTGAGACACTACTCACCAATAAAAAGGAACCAACTATTCATGCATGGATGATTTGGGTGGATCTAGGTGGCATTATGCTTAGTGAAAAACAAGCTAGTATGAAAAGATTATATCCTATATACAGTTGGAGAACAGATTAGTGGTTGTCAGGGAACAGGGACAAGTTAGTGGGATGGGTCCAACTATAACAGTGGAATATGAGAGAATTCCTCTGTTGTGACAAACAAGTTTTAGACCTTTACGGTGGTGAGCTTACATGAATTTTACACAGAATCAAACTGCATAGGACTGAGCATACACAGACACACAGATTAGTGCATGTAAAATGACTGCAGCTGGTTAAGGTAGTCTTGTTAACAATATTACACCTGCTTTTGGTATTGTATTACCTTCACAGAAGATGTCACCCATGGAGCTGAAAGAAGGGTTCAAGGAACTCTATGTACTATTTTTTTTGCAACTTACTGTGAATCTATAATAATTTCAATAAATAATTAAAACAAAATCTAATAAAAATGTTAATCCACCCACCCCCAGGCAAAGTCATCAAGGCAAAAATTAGAAAAGGCACAATAAGCAGTATTAGGAGTAAGAAAATCACATTAGTACATTTCTAATGTTGAAAATCTTAAAGTTATTAAAAGATTGGTAGAGAATATTATGAACAACTTTAAGCCAATAAATTAGAAACTTAGATAAAGAGGACAATGTCCCAGAAAAAAACACAACTCACTTGAACCTGCACAAAAGAAACAGAAAGCCTGATTCCTATACGTATCAAGGAAAATTAGCATGTAGTTTAAAACATCCCCACAAAGAAAATACAGTCACAATGGCTTCAGTAGTAAATTCTTACGAACTTTTAAGGAAGAAATAACATCAATAATATACAAACTTCCTCAGAGAATAGATAAAAAGAAACTAATTCCCAACTAATTTTATGAGAGTGGAATACTTACTCTGGATGTTAGCACCTGAAAAGAGCATTATGAGAAAGAAAAATAGCAACCCAATCTGTTGGAGACTGAATCACACCTCCCCAAAAAAGGCATGTTCAAGTGCCAACCCTGGAATTGGGGTGTGAGTCCATTTGGAAGCAGGACCTTTGGAGATGTTATTAGTTAAGGTGAGGTGAAACTGAGTTATACTGGACCATAATCAAATAGGGCTGAAGCCCTCATAAGTAAAGGAAATTGGACATGGGAGAAGCCACAGGGAGCATCAAGAAGCTGGAAGTCAATGGAAACCAGAAAGAAAGGAGATGACCCTAACATGTACATTGCCATGGGATGGAAAAGCCAAGGACCAAGGATCACTAGCAGCCAGCCCCAGAATTCCACAGTCTCCGGGGAGAAAGCTTCTCTTTGCTGATACCTCAATTTTAGACTTCTCCTGGCCTCAAGATTGCGAGCCAATAAATTCCACTTTTAAGCTAACCCATTATATGGATTAGAGTTGAAAAATTGAAACATAATCTCTCTTATGAGCATAGTTTTAAAAATCCTAAACAATATTGCGGTCGCGGTTGACTTGTCTGGGGGGGGTGGCGGCCGGTTGCTAAATCCTAGGCTCTCAGGACTGCTCGGAGGGTACCGGCGGCGGGGGCTCTTTCCCGGAGGTGAGGGCGAGGCGGGGGACTTGGCCAGGTCCCCGGCGGTGGCGTGCAAAGTATGGAGGGCGGCGAAAAGGAACAGGCGGGACACGTTTCTTTTAGGGTGAAGAAGCCAAGAGAGTTTATTAGGGGAGAGTACAAGCTTATATCGGGCGTTTAGAGGGCGGGGTAGCTGTAGGGGTTAAAGGCTTGGATTGGTTCTGAGAGGGCGTGAAGGTTGATTGAAAAGGTGCGGGAGTTGCTCCGGTAACGAAGAGGGTGGAGGGTACGGGTAAGGCACGGGGGTGGGGTTTTTCTCCGGCAAGCCCTCCCCAACGATTGTACTTTGGGGTGAGGAAATGGGGCCTGCCTCCGGCCTCACTTTCTCAGGCCTGGGGGGCTGTGGAGGGCGCTGTCGCCCGTGCCCACCACCCTCCCCAGGGGCTGATCAGGTACCCCAGCCCAGGCCCGCCAAGTCGAAGCACGTAATCAGTGTCCCGCACAATATATTTACAGATTAGGTTCAATGAGGTATAAAATGAAACCATGATGACAAGGTTGATTTAATCCAGGAATGTAAGGTTGGTTCAATATTGAAAAAACAATCAATAGAATTAACTATATCAATAAGTTAAAGGAAAATAAGTGCATGATACTAAAATCTCAATGCAAACAGGAATAGAAGTAAATGTCATTAATCTGATAAAAGGTTTCTACAGAAAACCCACACAGACAAAACAGTTATTTGTGAAATGTTAAAGGTTTTCCCTCTGATAACAGGAATTAGACAGGGATTCTTGCTATTCATTACCCTGAAAGTTCTAGTTAGTCAAATTAAGGCATGAAAAGAAGTAAAATGTATAATAATTGAAAATAGATTTTAAAAACCAATGTTTGCAGTAAATATTATAGTAAATAGAGAAAATCAAAACTTGTCTCTAGAAATAAACTAACAAATTATAAACAAAGTGAGCAGAGTGTTTAACTACAATTTAAATATACAAAATCAAGATTATTTCTCTACACCAGAGAAATAAATATATAAAATGAAATGTTGAAAATTATAACATAAAATAATACTATAGTATGGCCAACTTAATACATCAATAAATTCAATACAAAGTACCAAATAAATGAAACACCATTCATGGATTGGAAATACTAATTCTCCACAAATATAGTTCCAATGAAATCTTAATAAATATCCTTGAGGGATTTTTGGAAATTGACAAGTTGATTATAAAATTTATGTGGAAACCAAAATACCAAGAAAAGCTAAGAAAATCTTGGAAGAAAAACAAAACTGGAGGACTAATACTACTATATAGACATAATGATGTTACAGTAAATAATTCAGTATAGTATAGACAGATTAACAGACCAATGAAACAGGTTGAAGAGCTAAAGGCAGACTGATAAAAATGGACAAATAATGTATAACAAGGGTGGCAACAAAGAACACTGAAAAAATAATAGGATTTTCAGTAAGTTGTACTGGATCAATTAGATATCTATTCTCCTATCTCACACTGTATACAGATACTATAAGTTTAAATGGAAAAAGCAAAAAAGTAAAGTTAACTGTCCTGGTGTGAATGTATTGTGTCTCCCAGAAAAAGCCATGTTCTTTGACACAGTCTTGTAGGGCAGATGTTTTGATGCTGATTAGACTTGCATGGAAATGCGCCCTACCCAACTGTAGGTGATAACTGATGAGATATTTCTGTGGAGGCGTGGCCCCACCCATTCAGGGTGGGCCTTGATCAGTGGAGCCATATAGATGAGCTGATGGGCAGAGGGAACTCAGTGCAGCTGTGGGTGATGCTTTGAAGAGGAGCTGCAGCCAAGAGGGACGCTTTGAAGAAAGCACAGGAGCTGCAGAAGAGAGACATTTTGAGGACGGCCATTTAAGGCAGACTCTTGCTCTGGAGAAGCTAGGAGAGGACAAGTGCCCCAAGTGCAATTGGGAGTGAAATTTTTGAGGAGCTGCAGCCTAGAGAGGAGCATCCTGGGAGAAAGCCATTTTGAAACCAGAACTTTGGAACAGACACGAGCCACATGCCTCCCCAGCAAACGGAGGTTTTCCGGACACCATTAGCCATTCTCCAGTGAAGATGCCTGATTGCTGATGTGTTTGTTACCTTGGACACTTTGTGGTCTTAAGACTGTGGCTGTGTAACCAAATAGACACTCTTTTATAAAAGCCAATCCATCTCTGGTGTTTTGCATTCCAGCAGCATTAGCAAACTAGAACAGTAACACTTACAGAATATAACAAAAGAAAGTAGATTCGTAATCTTGGGGTAGGCAAATAGTTTTGAAATAAGATTCAAAAAGTATGGGCCATAATGCAAAAGACTGCTAAAACTGTGAAACTTGAGCCACAAGATGGGATAGTATATTTACAATGCATACAAGCAAAAACCACTTATCCAGAACATGCAAATAATTCCTAAAAATTAGAAAAGACAGTAAAACTTACCAAAAAGAATACACTTAAACATGCACTTTTCTAAAGAGTGCACTAAACCACTCTAAATCACAAGAAAACTACTCAATCTCACTTGTTCTCAAAAAGCAATTTATAATCATTATAAGATATTAATGTATCTGTCTTACAAAGGCTAAAATTAGAAAGACACAACATCATGTTTTAGCAAGGATGTGGAGCAACTGGAACTCTCAAACATGTCTGGTAGGAGTGTATATCTGCACAACTTTAAAATACTATTTGGCTGTATCTATTAAAGTTTAACATATATGTACAGCATTACTCACCTATTTGATTCTAATGTATATACTTACTGACATGCACCTGGTAATTGAAAGGCATGTCAAAAATATTCATAGCAGTAGCCCAAAACTGGAATCTACCCAAATGACCATTAACAATAGAATGGATAAATATTTTATAGGTGAACAATTAAATATGATAAGCACAAATAAATTATTTTTATATGGAAAGATCCCACAAGCATCATACTGAGAAAAAGTCAGACACAAACACCCTGATTGTTTCATTTAAATCAAGTACACAGAAGTTAAAACTAATCTGTGGTGTTAGAAATCAGGACTATTGATACCCTTGGACAAAAGTGAAGAGGCTTGGATCAGGAGGGGATATAATAAGGGGAATCTAGGGGAATGTCTACTTGGCAGAGTGGTTGTACCATTTTACATTCTCACCAGTAACATAAAATTGACTAGTTTTTCCACATGCTTGTCAGCATTTGGTGTTATCACTTTTATTTTAGCCATTCCGATAGGTATGTAGCAATATCTCACTGCAGCTTTAATTCACATTTTCCTGATGGCCAAAGATGTTGCTTATATACAGATTTGCATGTCTCCTCATTGGTGAAATGTTCAGGGCTTCTGCTCTTTTTCTAATTGGATTAGTTTGTTTTTAACGTTAAGTTTTGAGAGTTTTTAAAAATACGTGTTCTATATGCTCGTCCTTTGTTGGATATGCAGTTTGCTAATACTTCTCCCAGCCTGTAGCTTGTCTTTTTATCATCTTCACATAGTCTTTCATGAGCAAAAGTTTTTAATTTTAATAAGGTCCAATTTATCATGCTTTTGGTATCAAGTCTAAGAATTCTGCCCCAAATATTTTCTCCTAAGTTTTATTCTAAATGTTTTATAGTTTAATGTTTTATATTTAAGTACATGATATACTTTGAATTAATTTTTATATAAGAAGTTTAGTTAAGCTTGTTTTTATTTTTATTATTATAATTCTATATAGTTTTGCCTATGTATATTCATTTGCTCCAGCCCCGTTTGTTGAAAAGGCTGCTCTTCCTCATTGAATTGCTTTTGCACTGTGACCAAAAATCAGTGAGACACATTTATGTGGCTGTATTTCTGGGTTCTGCTTTCTGTTCTGTTGATTCATGTGTCTATCCTTTCATCAAAACCACACTGACTTGGCTGCTATAGCTGAATAGTAAGCTTTACTTCTGGGACAGTCATGGGCACAGCCAGTGGTCATCTCCCAGTCTTCACCTACTCCTTCTTTTTCCCCTCTTGTTTGCTTGCATGCAACTGTTTGTTATGTTTCCACTCTTGTTTGTTTTCATGCAGATGTTTGGTATATTCCATTTGTGCTTGTCTGCATGCAAGAAAGAATTCAGTCTCTTTCACAAAAGACTGTAGGCAGCTGGAGGAACAATAAACCTTAACCAGCCCCAGCTGCTTGCCAGGGCACAAAGGTTGCTCCTTTGCAGTTTCCCTTTACCCTAGAGTGCATAAAAGCCCAGCACTCGGGCAGTGCATGTGTCCCTCATCTCTGACATGAAGTGAGGCATGCAGACCTGCCAAGCAGTTGGTCTTCCTGGAGGACCAGCCACAGTTGGTCCTTCCTCTCTGATACAAAGCAGGGCATGCAGAGCTGACATCCATGACCCTGAAGTGAGCAGTTGGCTCCCCCAGGGTACTGGCCATGGTGCGACCCTTTTCCCTGCTCTTTTGTGCTCTTTGTGCTGTGTAAGTAATAGAGCAGTCATTTGCTGGGAGTCCCTGTTGTGCCTGAGCCTGTGTTCTCCCAATGCACTGTATAGCAACTCACTCCAAACCTACTATCAAATAGAGAAATTCCTTCCATTTTATTCTCCTTTGTCAATACTGTTTTAGCTATTCTAGGGCCTGTTCCCTGTCTTGTAAATTTTACAAAAGCTTATCTATGTCTACAAAAAAACAAAAAACAAAAACAAAACACTTCTTCCTTTGTGATATTCCAAGGTTTCTCCTTTCATCATTGCCTTTATGTATGAAGAAATTTTGTAGCCAATCTTTAAGTACCAGTACGTCTAGTGGTGACAAATGCTTTCAGTTTTCCTTCATCTAAGAATGTCTTTAATTTCCCTTCATTCCAGAAGTATCATTTTTCAGGGTATAGAATTGCAGTTGACAATTATTTCTTTCAGCACTTGAAACTGTATTGCTTCTTTCTGGCCTCCATGTTTTCAAATTTGGAATGTGTAGGTAACGTGTCATTTCTCTCTGATTATTTCAAGATATTTCTTTGTCTTTTATTTTCTGAAGTTTATTTAGGATGTGTCTTGGTATGGAACTCCTTGAGTCTATTCTGTTTGGGGTTCGCTCACCTTCTTTAATATGTAGATTTCTGTCTTTTACTCAATTTGGGGAGTTTTTAGCCATTATTTGTTCAAATTTTCTTTCAAACCCACTGTACCAGTTTGTATATATTATGTCCCTCAGAAAAAGCCATGTTCTTTGATGCAATCTTTTGGGGACAGACATATTACTGGGGATTAAGTTGGAACATTTGGATTAGGTTGTTTGCATGGAAATGTGCCCCACCCAACTGTGGGTGATGACTCTGATTGGATAATTTCCATGGAGGTGTTACCCCACCTATTCAGGGTGGGTCTAAATTAAATCACTGGAGCCATATAAATGAGCTGAAAAACAAAAAGAACTCAGTGCAGCTGAGAGTGACATTTTGAAGAGGAGCTACAGCCAAGAGGGACACTTTGAAGAACGCACTGTAACTAAGAGAGGAGATTCAACTTACAGAGACATTTTGGAGACAGACTTTGAAAGCAGACTTTTGCTCCAGAGAAGCTAAGAGAGGACAAATGCCCCAAGAGCAACTAAGAGTGACATTTTTGAGGAGCTGAAGCCTAGAGAGGAACGTCCTGGGAGAAAGCCATTTTGCACCAGAACTTGGAGCAGACATCAGCCACGTGCCTTCCCAAATAACAGAGGTTTTCCAGATGCCATTGGCCATCCTCTAGTGAAGGTACCTGATTGTTGTTGGACACTTTATGGCCTTAAGACTGTAACTGTGGAACCAAATAAACCCCCTTTTATAAAAGCCAATCCATTTCTGGTGTTTTGCATTCTGGCAGCATTAGCAAACTAGAACAACCACTCTTTCTCTCCATACTTTCTAGGATTTCAATTATACAACTGTTGGGTCCTTTTATTTAATTGTTCCTTATGTCCCTGAGGCTATGTTCATTTTCTTTTTCAGTCTATTTTCTATCTGTTGTTCAGAGGGTAAATTTACTGATCTGGCCTCACATTCACTAATTCTATTCTGTGTATATCTGTTCTACTAATAAGTACATCAACAAGTTTTTTTTAATTTCTATTTTATTTTTAGCTCTATAATTTCAATTTAGTTATTTTTATAGCTTCTATTTATTTGCTGAGATTTTCACTTGTGTCAAGAATTATTGAATTATTTTTACTATGACTGGTTTAAAATATTTTTCAGGCAATTCCAACATCTTATTCATCCAGTGTTGTCGTAAGGTGATTGTCATTCAAGTCGTGATTTCTCTGGATATTTTTACAATGGGTGATTTTCAAATGTATCCTGGATATTTTGATTATAAAGTAGGAGGCTTTGGATCTATTTATTTTATTTAATTTAGCCAGTTGTCACTCAGTTTAGGGTTAGCCCACAGGTCTTGGACTGTGGTTCCAGTGACAGCTTAATTATCAGAGCTTTCATGTTATTTTAGTCTGCTTGTTTAAATGGGGTCTCTGAGAGGGTGAAAGGTCTCTGTCAGTGGGAGAGTGGATCTGAAGTTCACAGGGATGAGGACCCTGACCACAAGCACGTGGTGGAGGGTCCCCTCTGGCCTGAGTCAGGCATCCTCTGTGACAGATTCCCTCATGCTGATGCCCCAGGGCCATCATAGTGACTCTGAGACGTAAATTAATGTCAGTTTTAATATGCTAACAACATCCAGCATTAATTAAGAAAGAAATTTCCAGGTTAAGTACCAGGTGTATCTACCAATCATATTAGAAGAAATGTGCTTGTTCCTGTTGTTGATGTCTATTTTAGACACCTTTCAGAAAGTAGAAATTTAGATACAGGAAGACAAAATCTGCCTTCCACACTGCTTACAGTTGTCTTCTTTTTCCACTGAAACTGCAAAACTGTAATCAGACTTAATGGAAAACTACTAAATGTGAGCAAGAATACTGTATTCCTCTCTAATGCATGTTTTTCCTCTAAATTGTGGAAAAAATCTCCTCCTCAATTGAGGCTATTTGCATAATATCATCCTTTATGGAAATAGACGATACTTCCTTGATCCTCATATCCTGTATTATAATTAACTCTGGCATTTACTAAGTGAAAACATTGCATTGTTTCCTCAGATGCTGTTCTATATCAGTAAAATCTCCAAGAAAAGTGGATGTGCCCAGGTCCCTGTACTAACGGATTTGCTTTAGGGGGCAATAGAAAAGGATGTGTCATCAGCCCAAGTTATCAAGTTGGACTTTATGGAAAATGCAGGATTTATTGAATGCCAGCCTCAAATTCTCTTTTTGGATCAACTTGCTTCATTTCCCTGCTATATTTGGAGGCATACATATGAAGACTAAAGAGTTAAATAAAACATTAAACAGTCACTCAGTCAAGAGTTCAGAAAGGAGTTGTAGTTTTATTTGAAATATTTCCATGGCATGCATGCACACATGTGCACACAAACATAAACACACACACCATTTAGATACCATGTGTATTGTGAACATGAATATTCCAGTTAATCTCTGATATAAAGTATGTTCAGTTATTATAAAATGTTTTTGTAGACTCTGTGTCCAATTAATCCTGACAGAGAAAGGGATCTGAGCAAAAGCCTTGGATTTGGAGAAGTGGACCCAGTTTCAAAAGCCGGCCTTCCACTTAGTAAGTGTGCTCTGGGGGAAGTCACCTAATATCTCTGTGCCTCAACTTCCCCCTCATAAAAGGGAACATTAACCCATGGTTGATGAACATTGCAAAGTGTCAGCGAGGCCCAAATTAGCCAATGTCAGCATCATCTAATCTAATCTTCCTGAAAAGGATAAAACAATCCATTGTTGTAATTTACCGCCATTATTGTCCATACACCCATTTCCAGCATCATTGCATTGTTCTCCTGTACATGCTTGCCTAGTTCTTTAAAGAGGAATGAAATTCAGCAAGTTGAGTTCTGAATGCCAGTCTGCTATCTCATCTAGCACTAATGAAAAGAAGTGGAGTGGAGACAATTTGAGGTGCCTTGATGCATACACAGTGAAGCTAGCAGCCATCTAGCATCTATGGAGAAGAAGAAAATGGAAGTGAGATATTTCCAAATATGTTATTTTTTCAAAGGAAGAAATCATAAAGCCTGGCCAACAGCCATTGACCTTCTTATCAGAGTTTGCAGGCAGTAGATCTCTGCTCAATCCCACTATAAATGTTATGAATCTAAGTAGAATGGAGATGTACCAGTGTTGGCTCAGCACAAAAATTACTCATTCACTCTCCATGACCCCTTATTGCTGGGGCAGTGAGTTGTGCTACATCACTGCAGATGGTCCCACACAAATGCAGCAGGCACAAAACCTCCTGTGATGGATGGTGGAAGCAGGGCTGTCCTCGGGAACTCCACAACTGTGCACAATGTCTAGGCTATGATTTGGTGAAGCAGCTTGCATGGCTCTGCTGTGTACTGTGGGGAAACCAGTGGCTGCTTCAGGGAGCTTGGACAATGAATCATGATGTTGCACAGCACCTGTTTTACTGTCCTTTAGAGCCCTGCTCTCAGTCACCCAGCACTGTCATTTTATAGGAGTCCATTACAGTTCATTAGATAGCTCTAAAAGCAAATCCTATATAGTGCTGCTGCACAACTCAGGGGCCCTCTAACTGGGGATAAAATGGGAGCAGAGATAAATAGCCTATAGGAAGTCCCAGCATCTGGCACACACAGACAACTATGGTGTATAGAAAGGAGTGATTGCAGGGCTGTTGGGCCCAAGCTCTGCAGGGCAACGCTTTGAATAGAAGAAGGAAGTCCAAGAGTGGGAAGTGCACAAGATGACAAATGGACCCTCTAGAATCCCTAAGAACAGCCCTACCCCTCTGTCTACAAGCCATTTTTCCTCCCCTCCAGTATCTCTTTCCAGTCAATCAGTGGCCTCACCGTGTGCCCAGCCTTCCAATTTATTTGCTATTCACTCACTATTTTGTTAAGATTGTCAGAACAAAGACAACTAATACAATGTCCTGTTTCTCCACATTTTATTCCCTCTATTACCACAGTTATCTTACTGAACATGTGACTTAATAAAAACAGCCCATGTCTTCACTGCACCTTCATTTTTGAAAGATAATTTTGCTAGACATAATTTGTGGCTGACAGATTTTTCTTATTTCTTTCAGCACTTTGAATGTGTCATCCAACTGCCTTATGTCTTCCATAATTCTGATGAGAAGTACATTGTTTGTCTAATTGGGGTTATCTTGTATATAATGTGTTATTTTTCTCTTATTGCCTTCAAGATTTTCTCTATAATTTTGGCTGTCAACATTTTTATTATAATGTTATAATGTGTATGGGTGTGGATTTCTTCATGTTTATCCTCCTTGGAGTTTGCTGAGATTCTTGGATGTATAGATTAAGATTTTTCATCAAATTTGGGAAGTTATCAGCCATTATTTCTTCAAATAATTTTATGCTCCTTTCATTCTGTCTCTTCTCCTTCTGGTATTCCTATTATGTGTATCTCAGTGTTTTCAGTAGTATCCCACACTTCTCTGAGGCCCTACTCATTTTTTCTTGATTCTGTTTACCTCTCTGTTCTTCAGATTGCCCAATATTTATTTTCAAGTTCATTAACTCATGCTGCCAGTTCAAGACGACTGTTGAGTCCCATAGTGAAGTTTTCATCTTGATAATTATATTTTCAACCCCAGAATTTCCATTTGGTTCTTTTAAAATAATTTCTATTTCCTTATTAATATTCTCCATTTGTTGAGGCATTGACATGCTTTCCTTTAATTCTTTAGACAGGGTATCTTTAGCTCTTTTGACATATTTATAATGGCTACTTTGAAATCTTTATCCACTAAATCTAATATCTGGGCCCCTTAAAAAGTATATTCTATTGCCTACATTTTTTTTCTGTGTGGGGGACACACTTTACTGTTTCTTTGCATGCTTGTAATTTTTGGTTGAAAACTGGATATTTTGATAATATATTGAAGCAATTCTGGATACTGATCATCCTCCCAGAGGCTGATACTGATTTATGCTTGCTCATTTATTGTGTGTACGTGTGTGTTTGTGTGTGTGCGCCAACTTGGCTGAACTAACTTAGTGAAGTATATTTGGACCGCAGTGTGCAGCTTCTGATGTCTCTGCTCAGAACTTTTTTTTTTTTAATCTTTTAGCCTGTATACCTAACAGTCACCCCTAAGCCAGCCTAAGCCACTTTTTCACTAAATGTTGCACTTAAATCCTCTTGGCAAGGCAGACTTTTACCCTTTACCATTGAGTATTTGCATGGCTTGGAGGTTTATATCACAGTTCAGGGAGTTTACAGGGTTTTTGCGTCAGGTTCAGCCAGGGACTTGGATGGTCCCTCTCAGGCCATCATGAGAGGGGCAGCCTTGAGCACACAAATGCACAGTCTTCCTCACTGAGGGATGACCATGATATGATTTTTGAGTCTGGCTTCCCAGGGGTCACCTCTGCACCAGAGTAGTTTACTGCTCTGCCAGTGTTTGGTTGAGGCTGTGCTTAATCCCTGTGCCACTGAGCCTTCTGCCTGGGTTGATTGGCTTGTGTGTGACTTCGGGAATGTTTTCAAGCCTGCCCCATGCTCTTCTCTTATTGCCCCTGAGTGGGTGCAGCCTAACACTTGTCCACCACCTCCCCAACACCCAAGGCTGCCTGTGATCCTGGAGGGCTCTTCTTGGCTCTCTCTTTCCTGGGTTCTCTCTGTTTAACTTCTGGTTAACTTCTGGCTTCCCTTCTGTTTAGCTTGTGTCTACTCAGATCATGGAGCTATGAGCATCCTGCCTTCTTAACTGCTCTCCACCAAGATCTCCATTTCTTGTGTATGTGGCAATGATCTTAGGTCTACAATTCTTCACTCACTGTTTCAAATATAGTCAGTCCCCTCAGACAGGGTCAGGCTGTCCTTAGTCCTGGGCAGGACTCCTGGGCATGATGTGGGTGGGAACAGTGGCCTACTTCTCCAAAATGACACTCCAACTCTATGAGCAGGCTCACCTCTCCTGATGTGGAACCTTGGCCCTATAACAAAGGCGCTGAGGTGAGGGTAATCAGTGCCCCAGTATTCTCAGCCAGCTGCACCCAGAGCACAGTTCCCAGCCTATGAGTGAGGGCTGGTAAGCAAAGGGGGCCCGCTCTCAGTAGCGCTTGCCTGGAATAGGGTTTCTGTAATGTGGGGCTGGAGGAGATGAGAAAGGCTGGCCTCCTGCACCTTCCCAAGTGATTCTGTAATCTGAGACTGGGAGATGAAGAGGAGAGAATCCATCCCCTTGTCCACATCCTCCCAAAGTGGAACACCTAGAGTAGAATTAGTCACCAGGAGATCACGGAGAGGGCTGGAGAGGGAAAAGGTAGTGGCTCACCCAGATTTTCTTGAATGACTACTTCTCCATTTACTGTATGCCCTAAGGAAATTTCAGAAGACTTTAAATGACATTTTTCATAATTTTCTCCAGTTAAATGGTTATTTTGTTGGTGAAAGCATCTACCGAGCTCCTCACTTTTCCATCCTGGAAGTTCTTCAAGAGGTAGGATATTTGAGAGAGCTGTTTGCTTGTCAGAAAACCTGCGGGTGGCTGAAAGTTTGCAGCCAAAAGCACTGGCTCCCTCTGGAAGCCATAGAGAGTAAATTCCTCTCCCCACCTCCTGCTCATGTGTCCTGATTCCACTCTGGCTCAAACACCATGTAGCCACTTCAGCCCAGACTGAGCCCCTCAAGTGCTGCCCTTCAGCCCTTAGGTAGGCGAGGTGACCTCACTGGGCTTTGACTTTGTCCAGCTGTAAATGGCAATGATACATCTTCCCAGTCACTTGAGGACTTAGGATGCTATGAGCTAACTCAAACAGCACCCTCTCTCCCCTTTACCACATGTTCCTCCCTCATTTTCTGCAGTAAATTTCATGAAGCATGCAGGACTTTTCATTCAACTTATTTCTTGAGAAGCAAAAATGTTAATCGTGACTTAGCTTCCCTTTTCCCATCTTCCCCTTTTAGAAGAGGCAGAAAACTCTAGTAGTGCTAAAGAAGTGTGGTCCCCTCAGAAGATGCTCCCCAGATGGTAACATCAGCATCCCTCAGGAGCCTGCTAGAAATACACATTCCCAGACCCATCCCAGTCCTGCTAAATCACAACCTCCAGAGATGGGGCCCCAGAATCTGGGTTTTAACAAGCCCTCCAAGTGCAACTCGGATTTGAGGACCACTGGTCCAGGACCTGCTGGGGAGAAGAAACAACACTTCCCACCCTGCCATGAACACTTCTCTAATCCAAACATCATTTAACAGCCAACATTGCCTAGAAGAGGAAAGCTTTGGGAAAGAGAATCGATAGAAGAGTCAAAGGGGCAGGAAGCTGTCGGGAAAAACCACAAGAACAATTTCCCTCCAAATGCACAGCCTTCATTGACCTACCCGCCAGCCTTAAGATGGCAACAGGGAAGAAAGGTCTTCTTTCTTCCAACCACAGGCAGAAAATGCCACCCCACAACTGAACCTTGGCACAGGGGCCCAGGCTGCAGGGCTGCAGAAAGGATAAGGCTGGACAACATGGAGCCCCTCACAGGGAGTGGAGGCAGGGTGCTTTATGGGTGCTCCTGAGACATCTGGGGGTACTTCATGGGGAGTTCAAAGGCTGCATGGATGGAGGGTGGTATAAGATCAGCATCATTTGGATAATTACCTAACTGCAGTGTTTATACAAGACTGTGAGACCTGAGGATGCTCAGGTTGCAGAAGTCTTACCACAGTTAATACTCAGTCAAGATCATACTCATTTTCCCAAATTTTCAGATGATCTGAAACCAAGACAGCTGACACTTGCTTCTTCTGCATCCATCAGGACTCAGGGAAAACACCTCCTGTGCAGCTGCCTCCCCCTGGGCTCCTCAGGCATCTATTATGGCAGATTGCCCACAGAATGATACTACCATCAGCTCCTGAGTTAACAGAGCCTGGTACTGCACAAAGGATGACCACGTCCAATCAGAGCCTATTTCATGTCTTCCAAGGACCCATGTGAGAGTTAGAAGTCCACTGCTCTGGGGTGAGAGGACCACAGAAGGCTGTCCTGCCCCTGAGCTCTTCTCATAATTACCCTTTCTAGCTTTAGGCTCTCTCTTAATTCATAACCATGACTGTCCTAGAAACCCCCTTGCCCACCCAGCAGAACTACTACACTACCCTTCCCATAGTGTCCTCAGCAGGCTGGCACCAGATCACAGAGAGATGGCCCCACAGCTAGACACGGCCGTCCACACTGGCCCCACGGCAAAACCACGCAATGGAGGTCTTCTGGCCGACTGCAGCTGTGCTTGCTCTTGCAGCCCCACAGAGAACAGACCTTATTCATGCCTCATGAATATTTGTAAAAAGAGTTCCAGAGTCAAGCTAGTAACATTTCAACCTAATAAGAGTGCACGGCAAGAATGCTAATCATTTTAAGGCTCATAGCTGTGCCTGAGTCATGCTTTATATTCTTGCCATCACTCCACGTGCAGGACAGAGCTGCAGGGCATTGTCTGATAGAGCCAGGTGCTGCATGACACCTGGTCCAAACAGGTGCCATCTTTCCCTTTGCTTTCTTTTGCTTTAAAAACAAGAATTGAAAAGTAAGAGCAGGGCAGGAATTATTTTATAACAAAACTTGGAATATTTTTGACATATTATGATTTGGTGCCCTTTACTGGGTGGGAAATTTCTCTCCTCCTCTTCCCATTCTTAAGTTGACTCTCCCCATATGCGCCATTTCACTCTGAGAAGGTAGACTAGATGCCTGTCTCAGATTGAGACCTCAAATAAACTTCTCCAAGCCTGGGGTAAAAAGAGAAGCCCATTTGAATGAGCTGCTCTGGAGGGCAGATAAACTGTCTGGATGTGTTGCTGAGACGTAATGAATACATTCCTAGCAACTCTCTGGCAATTATCTCCCAGTGATGTATGACAAGTTGCTGTTTGTAGAAGCTTGTAAAATGTTACAGAGCTTCATTAATTTGCCCTTCATTAGCTATGTAATTTTGCTAATGATCCAGTCTGCACAGATCATTCTGCCCTCGGAGATGCAAGCTATACAGCCATATTCCTGTGACATCTAGGCCCGGCTCCGCCCCAGGCCCCTGCCCACCCCTCTTTGACTTCTGCTTCAAAGTAGAGCAAGCTTGTATTGATAAGTGAATAATAAGTCTGCATATGAAATTGCACATTTATTGGAAGAGTAGGAATGTGAAATTTGTAAATCTGTTCATTGCAGATGATTGCCCTGGAGGAACAAGACTGTTCATCATTAACTATCTTCCCATCTGTGCTCTTGGTAAGTGTGCCCCATGGTCCAATCCCTGACTTCACAGACAGTGGGGGCCCCAAGCCCGGGAGGCAGGAGCAGCACCCTGGCAGAGGCTGAGGGAGGTGCACGGCCAGACGCCCAGCACCAGGCTCAGAATCACACCTTCTTGGGGAGAGCTGTTGACCCTGCTGCCTGCTGCGACTTCAAATGGGTCATTCCACCTCCCTGCACCTCTGTTTACCGTCTGTGAAATGGGGACAATGAATCACATACTTCACACAGATGCTCAGCAGATTAGAAGGTGTCATTATGGAAGGTACTTGGTGAAAAGCCAAGATGCACAGGGGCAAGTCACTTCTCAATCCTTGCAGCAGGAAAAAATGAATTCAGTCCCTGAAAACTAGGATCCAGAGTGGACGAGACTGGTAGTCACTGGGAGTAAGCCTCTTATAAGCCCCCAAAGATGAAAAATAAATCATAAGTCATAACAAAGAGGAAATCCCCAAAAAGAGAGACAACCTGGTCAGCTCTGTTGGTGGCACTGTCACCTGCAGGCATGTGCCAGTTTCCTGCTCCTGCCGGCCAGAAGGAAGCCTGGCCGGGGTTGGCCCCACAGCTGCTCCAGCAGCACTGGGGCTCGTGCCAGCTCCCGAGGGAGAAGTGGCCAGTCAGGATCAGCAGATGGAGAGCTGCATGCCTGAGGTCAAGGCAAATGGGTTCAGTAAACTCTCCCTCCATACCCACTGTGTTCTAGATGCTGAATCTTGAGGTGCTTCAGCAACTGCCAGGATTTAGACTCAACCCTAGCTCTTGGTTGGTTCTCAGTCCAACAGGGAAGCAAATAGGCATAGATGATTATGAAGTCTTGGGATAAATGAAATGCTTTTAAGTTTAGGGTAATGTGCAAACACCAAGCTGGGGGGTCAACTTCTAAAGGGGTGAAGCTGGCCCCAGATATTGGAAAGAAGAAGGAGGTAAGGCTCTGAAGGTGGCAGCGTGAGAGAGGACCGCAACCTGTGAATCCACAGAAGGTCCATACTCTGAAAACACGAGTTTTGTCTGAGCCAAGAAGAGGACAAGGATGTGGCTAAAGAGGTTGGCAAGCCAGCTCATTGCAAACTTGACTTCCTGTGCAGCTGACTTTCTCTCTTCTCCTTTTCCTTAAGTTTGTTAGGAAATATTTCAGACATTCAAAAAGCAAAGTAATATGACAAGCAAGCGTGTCTTATTTACTTCCTATTTTGTTTTGTTTGACATTGCAGGGTTTGCTATAACATCCTTCAGATCTCTACCAGATTCCATAGTCTGCCTTTTCTTGCTTTCCCTGGGAGTAACCCCCATTCTAAAATTGGTGTTTTGAAAAAACTTGTTATATATATATATACATATATATGAATATATATATGAATTCATAGGCAGCATGTATTTTTTCTGTGTTTATATAATTTACAGAAACGGTATACCATACTTTTTCTGCAGCACGTTTTCTTTACTTGGTTTTATTTTACAGGATTTATTCAGGCAGATCTATATTATACATTTAACTCTGTACAATATTTGATTGTATCACTATCACACAACTTTATCTGTTTTCTTACTGATGAACATCTAGATCTTTTTTGCCACTTCACTGTGAACAAGCCTCCTTTGACACACTGTTCTGGTTTGCTAAAGCTGCCGTTACGCAAAATACCAGAAGGGGATTTATTCGGTTACAAATTTACAGTTATAAGGTCATAAAAGTGTCCAAACTAAGGTATCAACAAGAGGACACCATCACTGAAGAATGGCCAATGGTGTCCAGAACACCTCTGTCAGCTGGGAAGGCACATGGCTGGCATCTGCTGGTCCTTTGCTCCTGAATTGAGTTTCAAATAACTTTCTCCAAAATATCTCTGGGCTTCTGTCTTCACTCCTCTCTCTCAGCTCCTGTGTGTCTTTGCATCATTCTCTTAGGGTATTTCTTTCTAAGCATCTGGGGGTCCTGTCTTAGCTTCTCTGGGGCAAACTCTGGGTTTCATTTCTTAGCTTATCATCTGCAAATGTCCTTCTGTCTGCATCTCCAAGCATCTCTAAGCATCAGCAAGCATCTGGGTCTGGGTCAGCTCTTAGTTTCTCTCTTAAATACTCCAGTGAACTAATTAAGACCCAACCTGAATGGCAGGGCCACACCTCCATGAAAATAATTCAATCAGAGTTCTCACCCACAGTTGAGAGGGTCACATCTCCATGGAAACATTCAATCAAAATTCTCACCCAACAAGATTGGATTAAAAGATTATGGCTCTTGTGGGGGACATAATATATCCAAACTAGCACACACACCGTGTACACACACAAAAGAATCTTAAGAATATGTACTGCAAGTGGAATCAATGGGTATTAATGGATAAACATCGACAGTTTCGTAGTGGCTGCCATGTTGCTCTGCAATGCGATTATTCCAGTCTTCACCTCCACCAGGAGGGTGTGCCCATGTCCTCAGCAGCACTTGCTACTGGGAGACTTGTTCTTGGAACCCTTTGATTGTTTTGATTGACTTTCCTGATTTCAAAGGAGTTTAAGTGTCTTATCAAATGCTGATGGGCCATTCTGGTTTCCTCTTCTGTGAACTGCCTGTGCATACACAGTCCCATTTTTTCTGTTGCACTGTTTTTGCTTTGATTTGTAGGAGTTCTTTATGTATTCTGGTTGCCACCTAGCTGGTAGCTTGTCTTGTAATTTTATTTATTGTAGCTTTTTTTAAGTAGTATTCTAATCTGTCAAACATATCAGTCTTTTATGGTTCGTGCCATGCTGTCTTGTTTAAGAAATTTTTTTCCAACCTGATGTTAAAGATAAATTTTCTTCTATACTTGTGTTTCTTTCCCATTTAAGTCTTTCATGCACCATGAATATATGTGTAGCGTGAGCTAAGTATCTTTTTTTCCCGTAAGCTAGCCAACTGTGCCAGTTTATTGACTGAACATTCTGATCTTTCCTCCATCAGTTGGTAAGGCCACATCTTTTCATTGACCAATACCTGGGAAAACTCAGGTATAACTGGGACTTCTACTAAGCTCTAGGACCCTACAAAAGTGTCTCAGATGGAGTGAGGTATGACTGAAGTATAAGGCTTTCCACCCTTTCTTAAAATTACCACACTTTTACCTGTCCTATCTGGCACAAGACAAAAGTGTCGATTGTATGAAAATCTCCAGCCCCCATTCACTTCCCTGTTTGGCGGACCAGTTTATTCCCTTTCTCTGCTCTCCAAGAGGGGAGAGTCTTCCTTAGACTAGTTATATGCCTTTTATGAAGAAGAATTGGGAAGAAAAGTGAAGATGAGAAGGACAAAAGTTGTGCTAAGCTTGAGCTGACTGAGGAACTTTTTTCTGAGTTTGGAAGAGACTGTGAGGTGTTAGACAATTTGGGAGGAGAGAAAGAACAAGGGTACTTTGCAGGAAGGGTGGGTGATCAATGAACTGCCTACCACTTTATACCCTTCAGGGATGCAAATGAGAAACAGAGTTCCTTTTCCATTATTTAGTTTCTTTTTCATGGTGGACTGAGCTTTAAATGCAGCAGTTCTTGGAGCTGGAACTACATGGGCATAACTTGAATGCCCAGATCCCGTGAAAGATTTAATTTCAAAGTAAAGCTGATGGTTAAGATGGACGATTGGAAGTGCAGCACAGCAGTAAAACCGGCCATCAGCAAATGCAGACGGTTGGGCTTATAACATTGCATAATGAATCACAAAAACCAGTGATTAATGAAAGAGATACACCATCCTAGAGTGCCTGGGGAGAAACAGAAAAGACTCAGATGCTAACCTTGTTTCTTGCCCTGGAAGTCCCAAACATTTGCACTCATAACTCCAACAAAAGTGAGGTGAAGTACCTGACTCCCAGGGATATGGAACTCCCTGGCAACGCAGGATATGACTCCTGGGAATGAATCTGGACCCAGCCTCGTGGGATTGAGAACATCTTCTTGACCAAAAGGGGGATGCAAAATGAAATGAAATAAAGTTTCAGTGGCTGAGAGATTTCAAATGGAGTCGAGAGGTCACTCTGGTGGACATTCTTACGCACTATATAGATAATACTTTTTAGGTTTTAATGTAGTGGAATAGCTAGAAGTAAATACCTGACATTACCAAACTCCAACCCAATAGCCTGAACTCTTGAAGACAATTATATAGCAATGTCACTTACAAGGGGTGAGAGTGTGATTGTGAAAGCCTTGTGGATCGCACTCCCTTTATCCAGTGTGTGGATGGATGAGTAGAAAAGTGGGGACAAAATACTAAATGAAAAGTAGGGTGAGATGAGGGGGATGGTTTGAGTGTTCTTTTTCACTTTTATTTTTTATTCTTATCCTGATTCTTTCTGGTATGGGGAAAATGTTCAAAAATAGATTGGGGTGATGAATGCACAACTATACGATACTGTAAACAGTTGATTGCACACCATGGATGATTGTACGGTATATGAATATATTTCAATAAAACTGAATTTAATTAAAAAAAAAAAACGGAGGTGAAGTACAGTGCTTAGCCTTCCCACTTTCCTGTGCTCTGGGCAGTGCTGGTTCTGCCTGGAGGCTGAGGCTTCAGGGCCCCCATGGAGTTAGTGAAAGGATCCAAAGCCCAAAGGAGCCCCCCATGGGAATGGGATACAGCCTCCAACCTGGGGCTGCGGACTCGGGCGTTAACAGCATCTCCAGGGAAGAGCCCAAACCAGGTGCTCTGACTAAGGCTGCCTACAAGGAGCCCAGGTTTCTCCAGCACCCAACACGCCTGCAGACCAGGATTCAAAGCACCAAACACCTGCCTTCCAGCTGGAACCCAGAAGTGGAAACAGCCTGGCCTCCGAGACTGTGGGGTGAGAGGGAGTAAGCCACTCAGACTGCACAGGAGCAGGCACCATAGAGCTATGCAAGCCAGCAGGAGGAGAAGGAACAGCATGGCAACTGTGCACACTATGAATATACACAAGGTACCATGCTACAGGCATATGTATATGGAGATAATAAGAGGGGAAATACCAGGAAAGGTATCAGTGTTCCTTCACTCTACAGAATAGTGATAAGAACATGAATTCAAAAACTCAAGAAGAGGCCATGAAACAATGGGGTGAGACCAGAGAGAGGCTGCAGACCCAGGCACACAGACTGAGAACCAGCCCGGCCATGGAGACATCATCACAGAACCAGTGGAATATGAGAAACAGCAAAAAAACAATAGTCACCACAGACAGCTGGTTGCAGCAGAGAGACTTGATTTAAAATAAACAAAGCAATTAGAGAGGATAAAGTAGATACAGAAGAGACACAAAGATGGTATAATCTAAGGAGAGCTAGGCCCCCAGAAGAAGTCTCCAACCAATGGGACAATATGCAATTTATTTTATTTATTTATTTTTTTTTTTTTGCTTTCAGTCACGGAACTTTATTTCTAAATCAATTTTAAGTACTCAGAGATTAAAGCTCATGAAACAAAAACAAAATAAAAGAGAATACAAACACCTGCAGTTTTCTATGTGCTGCTTATTCTACTGGCCAAAGAGGAATTTTAACAAAGTCCAAACAAATGATGTCCCCGAACTAGAGACAAGTTAAAGAATTTTGTTGCTGTTGTTGTTGATGTCATTGGTGTTTGCTTTCTTGGAGGAACTCCTGCTCTTTCCCATTTAATTGCCCTCTGGTATTAATTATCAAGCATTCCTTTTCCTAAAGGAAATGACTAGTAATAAATACTTAAGTATGGCATATTATATAATATCTCTCACTGGAACCTCAGAAAATCTCAGTAAGTGTAAGCATGAACTCCTTAAATACTAAGTGAAGTCCAATGTAAACTTGTAAGGATTTTGTTTTGTTCACTGCTGTAACCTCAACTTTGGAATAGTGCCTGGCAATGGTGACTCAGTAATGCCTTATTGAATAATGAACACCTTAAACTTCACCTCCACTTATCACTCTCCCATCTCAGAAACTTACAACCTTGATCAAGCCCCAGTGTCACTAGTTTGGCAATTAACTCAAGCAGGGCTAGCAGGGGAGCTAACTCATAAGGCTTATGACAAAAGCGTTCAGGCACCCTAAAATCATTATCTGGACGAAGATAAGTTACCTATATAACTTCTATCTCACAGTCTACCCCTGGAAAAAGCAAATTCATTTTAAAAACAGGGAGAACACAAGAGATCAGCAACCCTAACACACTGTATGCCAGTCCGTTTGCAGCTATTCCTAGCTAGCATTTGGGGAAAACTTTGTTTTCCAGCTTGTTTCACTTTTCCTTGATCCTCTACTTCCTTAGTGGCTGCTTGGATAGCCTCTTGGTTACCCAGGAACTGGTGGGGTTCAACAACATGAATGTTTTCATCCAGTTCCAGGAGAATGGGGCTACCAGTAGGAAAAGTTATGTTGATAATGTCTTTATCTGAGATACCTTCCAGATGTTTCAGGGGCACCCCACTGCTATTTCCATGAGCAGATATCAGAATGGTTTTGCCACTTAATATTTCAGGAGCAATCCTCTCACTCCAATAGGGAACCTCCTTTAAGCTTTAGATCGCAGCAGTAGATCCACAGGCACGTCACACACTTTATACCTCCAGTCATTGTAGATTTCATGGTAGTAAGGATAAGACTCATCAGTGGGTGATGGAGTCACATTGTAGCTTCTCCTCCAGAGCTTCACTTGTCCTTCACTGTGGATTCAAAGCCATTTTCTCCCTGTAGGGACCCATTGAGGCTCCATAGTGATGCTCATGTAGACGCCAGCAGCTTTCCATGGGAACCCATTCCTGACCCAGCTCTTCCGGGATTAGCCAGGCTGTGTGGATGATCGATTAAGGATGGACATGAATGCTAGATCAAACTCAAAGTTTAGTGCTTTCAGTTGCTTCCCACAGTTCTGAGCTTCCTCTATTCCTTCACTGTTAAGTTTCTGATCCACCCAGCTACATAAACGATTCTCCTTATTCCAAGCACCCTCTCTGTGTCTTACAAAAAGTTTATACTTGGACGTGCTGGTGGCTGAGCTTCTCTGGTATGTTCAGTGATGGCAATATGTCTGCAAAGAGGCCAGCAGCCAGCTTCCCAGGGCCACGGGGCAGCCAGCACCAGCTAAGACTCATCAAACATGCAAGTTTTGTTGAGGAAAAGAGTCCCCAAAAGAAGGAACCAAACCTAATTCTGAAGACCAAAAACACATGCTGTATTCCAGGGAAACCAGGTAAGCTAATTAACCTCGGAGCACTCATAAAGGGGTAATGGGGAGGGGTGATGGAAATGGCCTCAGATTTCTCTTTGGCAGCATCCAATGCCAGAAGGACATGGGGTTTGTTCTAAATATTCTGAGTGAAGTAAGGGGAGACCAAGAATGGTACACTAAGTGAAGATTCCATTCAAGCATGGCAGTTACAGACAGAGCATCTGAAAAGTGGGAGATCTCAAAGGATACAGCATCTGTAAGCTCACCTGGGAGAACAAAACAAAATTGCCTACAATGCAAGGCAGCTGATTGCAAATCTTGGGGATGGAGAAGCCAGAAGAGGCTGGCAAACCCCGAGCCAGTTTGCACCCTGCATCAGTGCTAAAGATGCATGGGGATTACATTTATTGAACAGAATGTGAGCATATAAACTCTGACAACATAAAAATAATCACTGACTAATGTCAGGATGGGGGGGGTAGCTGAGAGGAATGGGAGAAAGATATTGTCTTCATCTTTTATGGCAGGGGCTAAATTGAAATGGCATAAAAGCAAAACATGTAGTTAAAACTCATTACTTACAACCTCTTCACATTTATCATAACCTCTTTTCTTACCCTTTGAGAGATCTGTTTTATAATATTTCTTGTAGTGAAGAAACATGCATTTGAAGAGCTATTCATTTTATTTCCATTTCTTTCTCTTCTGTTAAAATCAAGTGAAATTAAATTTATTACGTTTGTAGAAATAATAGCTTCTAGATAATGATTCCATATGTTTAAAACTTTCAATTTATTCATCTATCTATCCATTTCTTCTTCCACCTGTATTTCTCATTCAGAGATGACTGGTGTGATATTTTGTAGTTATTTCTAGGTTGCGTGATTTAAGGTGAATTACTTTATTAATAAATACTAAATATTTTACTAATAGTAAACTTGCTATTTAGCCATCGTCCAACCATTATCCCATAAGAGAACCAAAGCCAGAACTGCCCAGTTGAGCACTTCCTGAATTGATGACCCACAGAAACTATGAGAGACAATAAAATGATGGTTGTTCTTAAGAACCATGAAATATAGTGATTTACCATGCAGCAATAGAGTATTTTTATTATTCCCATTTAATTCTTGTGGAACTTGAGGTATAGAGTTACGTATAATAACTTCTCCAAGATTCTGCAGCCAGTAAGGGGCAGGGCCAAGATTTTGCTCCCAACCTGTGCAGTTCCAGAATGCACGCTCTTAAACAGTATCCTACAGTGCAGGTGCAGAGATCAGGCAGAAGGTCCTGGCTCACCCTTAAGCACCCAACCTTTATTGCCAAATTGCTGAGCTCAGTCACCTGTGAGATGCCTCAGGGCAGCCAATGACCTTCACAGTGTCCTCTAGATCTTCCTTTGCTAAAGCTCTGCTGAACGTGTCCCTGAGGACAAAAGGGAGAATGAAGCCTGCTCAGTAAAATGTATAATCACAGCCCACATCTTAAACAGATTCAATAATAATCAGCACCAAATTAGACAAGGGTAATTACAGGTGGAGCAGGCCTTTTTTTGTCATCAAGGTCATTCCTTCCCTAGGGAAGGGTAATGGGGAGCTAGCAGAGAGCGGAGGGAAAACCAAGGGAGATGTGCCCCTTGAAAAAGTTCAAGCCTAAATGAACATGTGGAAAGGACGCATTATCTTTTGGTTGGTTCTATCTGATTGTGATATCACGGGGCCCAGCAGCCTCAGCTCAGCCTCAGCTGGAACCCTGCACAGCAGATTTCAGGGGGGTGGCAGTGCCTGCCCCACTGCCCATCCCTGCCATCGTGGACCAACCTCTGTGAAAGACACCGTCTGCTCCTATGGACTTGTGTCGGAATCAAAATAAAAACGAGTGGTTTCAAAATTAGGTCTTTATCTTCTCTTTTGAATATGTGCAACAGAAAGAAAAAGCATTTATGATTAACCTTGTGTTCTTGGGAAAACAGCTTCTGGGAAAATCCTCTGCAGAGGGTCAGGAAGGAAGGAACAAAGGGGAAAGATCAGGGAGGGGAGAGAAATGGGGAAAGTGCAGCAGAACAGAGCTTATGGGGATCCTCGGAGAGGCAGCAGACCCGGCAGCGGTCAGCTTGGGAGAACACAGTTTGGTTTTTGTGTGCACAGTTCAAGAGAATCCCTTCCTCTGGTTTTCTGCTGTTGGAGTTGGATCTTGGGGGAGGTGGATGCTGTGTTATTTTGTTGCAGTCAGTGATGGATGTGATAACACACTGATTCTGACCTACCTCATAATGGGCTGAGGAAAATAGAAGCTGACCCCAGGACAGCAGTCACCTTTAGGTTCCACTGATAAGCAAACAAATCATTTATGGTTATGTTGGTCACATCTACCCCGATGATGATGATGATGTGTTTATTTATTTGATGACTGTTATCTTGATTAGGAAATGTTGCACAATAAATCACAAGTAAGGTTAATTGCAGGATCATTTTTCATACTGAAATATAATTTTGCAAGTAAAAAAATTGAGTTAAGATTTGCGATGATATTATAGAGAACAACTACTGTCATCGAAACTAGGAATGGCCGTAATTAAAAACTTTTGTTTTCCAAGAGATGTGGTGCTCCCAGAAGAAGTGTGCTCTGTGTACAGTTTTAAGTGCAAAAACCATTTCCATTGCAGAACTGTTCTGGCAACTTGTTGAAACAAAAAGAAAACATTTTTGGTTGATAATACATATCAAGTGGTATACACAAATTCAGTGATAAGAGCAAAGACTTAGTGAATGACCAAAATGAAAACTAGGAAGGTTGGACAGTCCAGTGCAACTGTTCCCTTGCTGTGGTGCATCAACCCCCCCCGAAGGCAGTTAAAACACAGACTTCTGGGACCTGTCCCCAGAAATTCAGATGCAGTATGTCTTGCTTTTGACCCGGGTATTGCATTTCTAACAAGTTCTCAGGTGACGTTGATGCTATTGAGATCACACCTGGAAACCACAGGTGTAACAGGAAACATTCTTTCAGTTTGGAGTCCGTCAGTCCTGGGTTCAAATACTTACCAGTACCATTTACTTGCAGATCACCTTGTGTCAGCATCCTGTTCCTTATGTATAAAATCAGGACAATAAAGCATAGCTCTCAGGGTGATTGAAGGATTCAGTAAGATGTTGTTGAAGGGGCATCAGTGTAGACATTTAATAAATAACAATGATTTTGCTTAATCATCATTGAACAAGTTTATCCTAACTATTAGATATTTGCCTTTTATCAAGTAAGCTAATATCTCTTGATATTTAATACATTATTCATTCTTTAAAGGGGCATTTTCATGTTCCTTCTATATCAGACATGAAGCTCATTACTGGGATCTGCCTTGTTATAGAACAAATTTATTGTCTGGGTTAAAACCTTACCTTGTGGACAGCCCCTGAAGGAGCAGGTCCCCATGAGTTCATATTTTTATTTATTTTTATTTTTTTAGAATATTTCTAAATCCAATATTTCTATTGGACTACCTGATACAGAGGATAGTGTGGTATGGGTGGATAGTACAAATGACAAACAATATAAATATATTTATGTGAATAAAACTGCCTATATAGCACAATGAGTCATTTGGCAACACTCTTGTTTGACTGTATTACTGACCAAAAACAAAGCTGAAGCAAAATCACCCTTCTTTTTTTTTAATTTTTATTTTGAAATAAATTCAAACTTATAGTAACAGTTGCAGAAATAATACAAACCCCATACACAGAACTCCAGCATACCCCAACCCCCCTCCACCAATACCCTGATCTACCAACTTTAATATTTCATCACTTTACCATTTCTTTCTTTCTTTCCCTCCCTCCCTACCTCCCTCTGTGTCTGTCATCCATCATCTATTGCTCTGTCTTCTGAACATATGAGAACAAGCTGCACACATCCTTGAGCAAATAATATAATTCACATACACATTTCCTATGAACAAGAATATTCATTTATGTAATCACATTAAGTGTAGTTAAGAAGTTCAAGAAATTTAACATTTATATAAAGCTTACGTTCTATATTTCATTTTTTTCTTATGTCCCAATTGTGTCCTTTTGAGCCTTTTCTCTTCTATTCTTAGATCTTATCCAGGATCATCTATGGCATTTAATTGTCATTATCTATTTAGACTGTCTTTCTTTTTCAATTGTGGAAACATATATACAGGATAAATCTTCCCATTCCAACCCCTCCCAAGCATTCCATGTAGTGGGATTAATCACATTCACAATGTTGCAATGCCTTCACCTTCCCACCATCCATTACTAGAAATTTCCCTTCACCCCAAACAGAAACCCTACACTCATTTCTTGTTAACTCCCTATTGCCCCTTCCCCCACTTCTCGTAACCCATACTCTACTTTTCATCTCTATGATCATATTCTCTGATACTTTCTTTGTGTTTACCGTGGGGCTAAAATTTAACAGCTTAAGTTAATAACAATCTTGTTTTCTTTGATACCAACTTAACTTAAATAGGACACATAAACTATGTTCCTATAGTCCTCCATTCTCCCACCTTTATGTAGTTCTTGTCAAAAATTACATATTTTACATTGAGTCCAAAACCACTGATTTATCATTACACATTATGTAATAAATAAATATTTAGATCCTGTAGGAAGTAAATAGTGGAGTTACAAAACAAAAATACAATAGTATTGGTATTTATATTTACTATGTGATTTTTACTGGAAATCTTTATTTCTTCATGTGGTTTCAATCATTTAGTGTCCCTTCCTTTCAGCCTGCACAATTCTCTTTAGCATTTCTTATAGGACTGATCTACTGGTGATGAAGTCCCTCAGTGTTTGATTATCTGGGAATGTTTTCATCTCCCCCTCATTTTTAACCTCCAGGTGTTTGTGAATTTTCTAAGTCTCTGATGGTTATTGACTTCTATTTGTATTCCACTGTGGTCAGAGAATGTGCTTTGAATAATTTCAAATTTTTTAATTTATTGAGGCTTGTTTTATGTCCCAGCCTATGGTCTATTCTGGATAAAGTTCCATGATCACTAGAGAAGATGTGTATCCTGGTGATTTGGGATGTAATGTTCTATATATGTCTGTTAAATTTCTCTATATCTCTCTCTCCTTTCTTTATTTCTCTGTCGGTAGGGCCCCCTTTAGTATCTTTTAATAGCAAAATCTCTCAGGATTTGTTTGTCTGTGAAAAATTTAAGCTCTCCCTCAAATTTGAAGGAGAGTTTTGCTGGATAAAGTATTCTTGGTTGGAAATTTTTCTCTCTCAGAATTTTAAATATGTCTTGCCACTGCCTTCTCGCCTCCATGGTGGTCACTGTGTAGTTACTACTTAGTCTTATATTGTTTCCTTTGTATGTGGTGAATTGCTTTTCTCTTGCTGCTTTCAGAACTTGCTCCTTCTCTTCAGTATTTGAGAGTCTGATCAGAATATGTCTTGGAGTGGGTTTATTTGGATTTATTCTATTTGGAGTTCACTGGGCATTTATGTTTTGTGTATTTATATTGTGTAGAAGGTTTGGGAAGTTTTCACCAAAAATTTCTTTGAATACTCTTTCTAGACCTTTACCCTTCTCTTCCCCTTCTGGGACACCAATGAGTCTTAAATTTGGACATTTTATTTTATCTATCATATCCCTGAGGTCCATTTCAATTTTTCCTATTTTTCCCCCATTCTTTCTTTTGTTCTTTCATTTTCCATTCTGTGGTTCTCAAGGTCACTGAGTCGTTGTTCAGCTTCCTCTAGTCTTGTACTGTGAGTATCCAAGATCTTTTTAATTTGGTCAACAGTTTCTTTTATTTCCATAAGAACATCTATTTTTTTATTTACTTTTGCAATTTCTTCTTTATGCTCTTCTAGGGTCTTCTTCCTGTCCTTTATATCCTGTGCCATGCTCTTCTTCATGTCCTGTATAACCTGTGCCATGGTCAAATTGTTTGTCTTTAGTTCTTTGATTAATTGCTCCAAGTACTGTGTCTCCTGTGATCTTTTGATTTGGGTGTTTGGGTTTGGGTTATCCATATCGTCTGGTTTTTTTCATGAGATTTAAAATTTTCTGTCATTTTTGGGCTCTTGGCATTTGCTTTACTTGATAGGGTTCTTTCAGGATATGAAAGATTATTCAGACACCAATCTCTAATTTGTCAGATCTACAGCTTAGTGGTGTACACTTTCTCTAACTAACCAGCAGATGGCATCCGCAAGTCACCTATTCCCCTCAAGTCAGTTCTCCCCAACTTTGTCTTTTGGTGTGTGGGGGTCTGGTTCTCGTGGAGTCCAATTGGTGCACCAAGTTTGGGTGTGTTGTTGGGGCTGTCCGCCCTGAATGTGGGGCGTGTGTCTGAGCAGTTAGGGAGGCAGGGCAGCTTTAATAATGAAACCTCCCAGGTGTTCCTGGAGATTTAAGGCTGTTGCAAGAGTCTAAACCTTCATTTCAGTCTCACCACAGATTGTCTCTGTCACTGACCCACAAGTACTTGGTATTGGCATAGGGTCCCTGGGATTTCTGGGTGGGTTCCTCTTCCCAGCCGTGCCCTTCTAGGGCCTTTGCTGAGGGAAGGCTGTGCTACACCACAAGTACATGGTGTCCCTCAAGGGAAGCCCTGGGCTGCCGGGCCATGCAGGGGTGTTCCCAGCCTGCTGTAAAGATAGCTGAATGGGGCATGTTAATTTCCCCCTTTTCACACAGCTCCAACTTCCCAGCTCTGGGACAATTAGCTGTGGGTGTGTGAAAGGCTATTGTCCATGCCCGATATTGTGACATGTGCGAGGTGTTGCTGGAAACACTTCCCATCACACTGGGTCCCTTGGCGCGGCTCTGGGCTGTGGCTCCAGCACCGGACAGGAGCGTTCCCAGCCCACCAGGAAGATGGCTGCAAGGGTCGTGGTTTTTTTCCCCTTTTGGTTCACCTCTGCCCTCCTCGCTCTGAGAAAACCAGCAGTGGGTGCACAATATCACCAGATATTGAGTCATTTGCACAGCCCTTTCCCGCCATGCTTCACTGTATGCTTCTCGCTGCTGTATCTGCAGCCGCTTTTGGGTTTTTTTAAAAAAGAACTAGTCTGCTTCCAAACACCAACCCACAGTTTCCCCACACGGCAGTGTGGCTGCTTGACATTCAGCAGGCTCACTCACTCGTTTCAGAATGCAGACTCCTGGTTTCACCAAGTGCATGGTCCCTGTGGATTTAGCAGACGTTGTCCAGCTGGTGCATCACCAGAACTGGTGTTCTGGGTCACTTTCTGGCCTCTATCCAGTATTTTTCATGGAGCTGTTTTTTTGCCCTGTCTCTCCTAGCTGCTATCTTAGGTTCTCCACCCTTCTTTTTTGACATGTATTTAGAGATAGGTAGGAAGACACTACTTGGTTTTCAAAAAACTGACCTTCCTTTAAGGCCTGGTCATAGAAGTGTAAACAATGTAAATGAATCCATCATTACCAGTTGTCATATCATATCCATGTCACCTGTGTATTCTGAAATCAAACACACATCCCTGCCAATATTCCTGGGAAGGGTTGCTATATCACAGTTAGGTTTGCATTCTCAGCAGGCAGAACTGAAGAAGAGTAATCTGGTAAAAGTTTTACATCCTATTTAGAACAAATCACTAATCATTAATATTCCCTTAAATAACATATTACAATAGAAAGATACTGACTATAAGGTATACTTCTCACTTTGGTCCATTTTTATTTTTTATTCATGATTTACATAATTGTTTAATTCATTTGCTTATAGTACAATCCTGTCACAAAGCATCTCCATGGGCAGGGAGAGAACTAGCAGTTACAGCCACAGAGTTGCAGTTGTTGAATCTCCGTCACTGGCTGTGAAATGGGGTGATTGCAGTTGGGTTCGCTGACCCTTGAGATTCGAGCACTAGATGAGTCCAAGGATTATCTAAGGACGCTTGCCAGATTCTATGGTGGGAGAAGTTCATGGTTTCCACTTGGTAAATAATCTTATCTCAAAGATAAACTCTTCCTCCAATGTGCTAAAAGTTATTGCTTTGCAGCAAACGTTAGAAAATCTTCTCTGCTTGAAGAGAAGAATTTTGCTGATAGAAACATATTGAAAAATAAAGGTGATGGTGCAGTCACTATTGGCTTGATCCCTTTCTATCGTGTTACTTTGAGAAAAGGAATTAGCATTGGATTCCGCCTCTGAAAAATGGAGAGAATGATATCTAACTTGCAAGGCTCTTGTAAGAACAGGAAGTAATTTATATAACAAAGGACTTTCCTGAATTTAGTAGATTTGTTTGGTAGCTGTTCTTGAGAGAGTTGTAGACCCCAGACTTCATTCATTTGTATTTATCCTGTATACCAGGGCCTCTAGCCACTTCATTTTCCCAACTCCTTAACAACAAGTTGTCTAAGATAACAAAAGTAAAATTATTAGATCAGATAACTCTTTTAGGAAAGGGCAAGACAAACATACATGGGTAGACTTGATATTCACTGATGACAACATTTTAATGGTAACTTCTATACGCAGAACTGGTTGCCTTTGTTTCCCCTTCTTTCCATTTCCACCTCCTGAACTATTCACCTCTCTTACCTCCTACTTCCACTTCACTTCAACTTGAACACTTATCCAACAGCATAGTGAGTATACAGTGTATACTTGTGTGTGAGTGTGTGAATGTACATCGTATTTGTCCATTGCCATCTAAGGAAAAGGGAAGGAAACTAGCAGGAATTGAACCGTAAATATATGAATGCTTTCCCCACAATTTTTTTTCACAGCAAGCTTTTGAAATAATTATCCCTTTTTTTATTATATAGCTATAAGTTTCTATAATTTGCCCAAGGTCCTAGAGTGTGTTGGGAAAGTTCTCCAGAAGCAAATGTTGAGAAAAGTTAATAATATAATGGGAATGGAGACAGGGGGCAGGGGAGGATAATCCCAATGAATAAAAAGGTGAGCAAACAGGATTAGCAGGGATGGGCTCATTCCTCAGTCACATATGATAGTCTCAGCCAATCCAACAGGGAACTCCAGAGCAAAGACTACCCCTTAGAGGAGTCCCACACTTCGTGTGGCCAGATCCTGGTACCTACATAATGTGTAAAGCCGGAGCACCTGGCTGGAGCTTCCCTGGGAGAGCAATCTCAACTCAGAAGCTGAGATGGAATCCTGAATTTGCTAACAGCTGGAAACTGTCAGCTAACTGTTCTGTGCATCTGAACCACGAGCTCTTTCTTGAGGGGAGATCTGAGCAGCACCCTTCCATGTTTCCCCAGCTCTGGAGGTACCCTGCATCACCTGCACCCCTGATCTGTCTCACTCCAGAAATTATGCTCATTTTATCATTTCACCTAAGTTATTGCTGTTCATCAGCAATGAGGTCAGCTTGGGAGAGATGGTTTTGTGGTTTTGGCTGCAATGGAATTCCAGAACCCCAAGGGGATGCTCATAAATCACATATCATGGATATCGATAAATTACATATCAGAGTAACCTTCCCTTACTTTGTCTCCCACATGATGTTTCAGTCCCAGTCATTTTGGATGGGTTGAGGGTTGGCTCAGTCTAACTTTTACCAGAGCCTGGCTTCAAGGTGATGAATATTTTGCTCAGATATTAATAAAAACTAATAGGCTAGTGCCATTTTCATCTCACCCTTAATAAGGAAACTCACAGGAAAGGAAGGGGGGTGGGTAGGATTTGGGCACCAAAACATCAGCACACAACTCTTACAATATGCAGTACTTGTCAGACCCCAGAAAAAAGAGTCTAACATACAGAAGGAATGTCTGATCCAGGGGCCCTGCTGCTTATCTCATAGATACCAGGTGCACCATAAACTCAGGGTTGAAGGCTGTTTTAGAAATCCCCGTCACAGTGGCACCTAGACCCCAGGGGGCGGACAAGGCAAGATCAGATATACCAATAAGATGAACGACCACAAACAAGCCAAAAGGCCTGCTTCCTCCACATAGATAATACAGTGCACATCAAAGAAGAGTAGTGTGTTAGAACCCTAGTAACCAGTCAGCAGAAATTGATAAGCACTCGCCCAGTCGAGGCACAGAACACACGCAGCAGGACCCTTACCCCCAACAGCCAACATGGGTTTTTCTTTTTTAAAATGCTGCTCTCAGATAGAGGGCCAGAGCCGTTTTCTTCCTTTTTCTTTTCTGATGGCTCCCACCTGCTTTCTTCCTCTAATAAACCTTAAACTCTCTATTTAAACCATGACTCTCTGCGTTGTGTGGATTCATGAATGACTCCGCCCTAACTACTTTTTCCATTTTAAAATGACAATGTTTGATATTATGTGCTGATTTAATACTACTTCAGCTCAATCAACTCCATTTTCCCCTCTTTCTTGTCACTTTCTGGATTGTCATGAGGGTAAAAGCCTTGAGACAAATGCAAGGGAGCTCTTGAGAGAGAGAGAGAGATTTCTCACAAATAGAAGGTTAGAAGACAAACCTCAACTCTAAAGTATATTTAAAAATGTCCTCTGTGAATACCAGTTTCAGTTTTAATATGTAAAACTTAGAGCCATCATTCTCATCCTTACTGCAAGAAAAAGCTGGGCAAATGAAAATCACCAATTTTTCTTGGACCCCTCAGAGAACTGGGGTTGCAGGACAAATCCACCACCACAAAATCTGAAGAGACAGGCTCATCTAGAGACACAGCTGAGTTCAGCTTACCTGGAGCAGAAAATGCTGGAAGTGTAAACTAATAAAACACTCCAATGGTAATTCTGGCAAAGTGCTGGAGGCAAAGTATGGAGTAGTCTGAGACTGAGGAACTCCTGGGGGCCGCAGCCTTAAGGGACCCCCATGCTTTTGTAGACTTTACCTCCATGAAACTGCCAGAGTCTTATCATGAAGATTCCAGAAAGGCCGCTTCAGGGGTCTGGCAGGGAGAGGGAAAAAGGAATCACTGTGAAATACAACCAGGGACATCTACATAACAAAGGCCTACTACTCTCCAGGGAAAAGGAATTTGCCAGAGACTTATCTCAGGTGGTGGAAGGAAATGCCTCCACTCCAAACAGCTCCAAACAGTACTAACTCAAACTAGGTTGTTACAGTTTAAGATGTTAACTGTAATCCAGTTAACCACTAGGAAAATAGATACAAAATATACAGAAAAGAAAATGAAAATGGTACACTACTAAAAATCATTAAACAGAAAGAAGACAGTATGGAGGAATTGAGGAACAAAAAATGATACGGCATACAGAAAACAAACAGCAAAATGGCAGAAGTGAGTCCTCTTTTATCAGTAATTACTTAAATCTAAATGGATTAAACACTCCAATTAAAAGGCAAACTTTGACAGAATGGATAAATAAACATGAGGTAATGTGGGAAAAAGAAACATAAAGAGGGAAACAGGGATATGGAAGCAGAGAAGGTGTATGCTATTTAAGCTAAGTTAGTATCTCTTCAAATTACCACATTATAGATGTAGGTTGTATAATACAAACTCCAGAGTACAAATAAAGTATTTTAAAAATACACAGAAACAGAAATGAGAAGGGGATCAGTTAGATACATCACAAAAGATCAACTATAGAGAAAAGGAAGTTGTAATAAAGAAAAAGATATGACATATAAAAAACAAAGGACAAAAATAGCTGAAGCAAGTACTGCCTTTACAGTAATAACAGGGAATGTTAATGAACTAAAATCCCCAATGAAAAGACACAGGTTGGCAGAATGGATAAAAAAGCATGATTCACCTCTATGATGTTCATAGGAGACTCACTTTACAAAGACACAAATAAGTTGAAAGTGAAAGGATGAAGAAAGATAATTCCATTCAAACAGAACCAAAGAAGAGCTGGGGTAGCTATACTAATATCAGACAAAATAGACTTTAAGGAAAAGCTGATACAAGAGACAAAGAAGAATATTATATATTAATAAAAGGCCCAATCCACTAAGAAAATAAAAACAATCATAAATCCTTATGCATCTAACTATGGTACCCCAAAATAAATGAGGCAAACACTGGCAAAACTGAAGGGAGAAATAGATACCTCTACAATAATAGTTGGAGAGTTCAATACAACCCTCATGAATAGATAGAACATCTATACAGAAGACTAATTAGGAAACAGAGAACTTGAATAAATGACCTATATGTAACAGATATCTTCAGCATATTGCACCCCCAGTGGCAGAATATACATTCTCTTCAAGTGCACATGGATCATTCTAGAATGATTCTCCAAGATAGACCACCTGTTGGTTCACAAAATAAGCCTCAATAAATTTAAAAATATTGAAATTATACGAAGTAACTTCTCTGACATAATGGAATGAAGCTGGAGTCAGTAACAGGCAGAGAACTGGAAAATCCACAAATATATGGAAGTTAAATAACACACACGTAAACAATTAGTGGGTCAAAGAAGAAATTACAAGGGAAATCAGTAAATATCTTGAGATGAAAGAAAATGAGAGCAAAACATAACAAAACTTGTGGGATGCAGTGAAGGCAGTACTGAGAGGAACTTCATAGCCCTAAATGCTTACATTAAAGAAGAAGAAAGAGATGATATTAAAGCTGAAACTGCACACATGAAGGAACTAGAAAAAGAACAGCAAATTAATCCCAAAGCAAGCAGAAAGAAAGAAATAACAAAGATTAGAGAACAAATAAAAGAAACTAAAAATAAAATAAATAGAATTAACAAAACCAAAAGATGGCTCTTTGGAACAATCAATAAAATCAACTTAGACAGAAGATGCAAATAAATAAACATGAGAGGAGAGACCTTACTAACGACTTCACATATAAAAAAAAAAGATCATAAGAGGAAACTATTAACTACTATATGCCAACAAATTAGACAACCCAGATGAAATGGACAAATTCCTAGAAACACATGAACAACCTACAGACTCTAGAAAAAATAGAAGATCTCAACAGACCAGTCACAAGTAAAGAGATTGAATCAGTGATCAAAAACCTCCCAACAAAGATCTCAGGGTCAGATGGCTTCATGGGTGAATTCTATCAAACATTCTGAGAAGAATTAAAACCAATCCTGCTCAAAGTCTTCCAAAAACTTGAACAGGAAGGAACACTACCTAACTCATTCTATGACAAGAACATCACCCTAAAACCAAAGCCAGAAAAAAATACTACAAGAAAAGAAAATTACAGATCAATTTCTCTTATGAATATAGGTGTAAGAATCCTCAACATAATACTAGCAAACCAAATCCAACAACACATTAAAAGAAACATACACCATGATTAAGTGGGTTTTATCCCAGTATACAAGGGTGGTTCAACATAAAAAAATACATTAATGTAATAAAACACATAAGCAAAACAAAGAGAAACAAACCTGTGATCATCTTAATTGAAAAAGTATCTGACAAAATCCAACATCCTTTCTTGATTAAAAAACTTATAAAAATAAGAATAGAAAGAAACTTCTTCAATATGGTAAAGGACATATATATAGAAACCCGCAGCCAAGATTTGACTTAGTGATGAAAGACTGAAAGTTTCCCTCTAATGTCTGTAACAAGATAAGGATGCCTACAGTCATCAGCAGGCTAGTGGAAGTTCCAGCAAGAGCAGTTAAGCAAGAAAAAGCAATAGAAGTCATCCAAATTGAAAAGGAAAAAGTAAAATCTTCACTATTTGCAGACAACATGATGCTATATACAGAAAGACCCCAAAAATCTACAGCAAACTCCTAGAGGAAATAAACAAATTCAGCAGTGTAGTGGGCTACAAGATTAACACACAAAAATCAGTGGTGTTTCTATACACAAGTAATGAGCAATCTGAGGATGAAATCAAGAAAAAAATTCCATTTGCAATAGCATCTGAAAGAATCAAATATCTAGGAATAAATTAAACCAAGGATGTAAAGGGCTTATACATGGAAAACTAAAAAACTTTGCACAAAGAAATCAAAGAAAATCTAAATAAATGGAAGGACATTAAATGCTCATGGATTGGAAGACTAAATATTGTTAAGATACTAATTTTACCCAAAAAAAGATTTACAGATTCAACCCAATCCCAATCAAAAGTCCAAAAGCCTCCTTTGCAGAAATGGGAAAGTCAGTTGTCAAGTATATTTGGTAAGGTAAGGGGCCTTGAATAGCTAAAACCCTCTTGGAAAAGAATGAATTTAGAAGACTCACACTTCCTGACTTCAAAGCTTATTACAAAGCTACAGTTGTCAAAACAGCATGGTACTGGCATAAAGATAAATACATCAAACAATGAAATTGAATTGACAGTTCAGAAATAGACCTGCACATCTATGGCCAATTGATTTTTTTTAATTTTTTATTAAAGAAGTTATGAATTTACAGAACAATCATGCATAAATTACAGGATTCCCATATGCTACCCCACCACCAACACTTGCATTGGTGTTAAAATTTCTTACATTTGATGATAACACGTTTTTGTAATTCTATTTTTTAACAGTAGTTACATTCGTTACAATTGATGAAAGATTATTAAAGTAGTACTGTGACTACTGTCCATAGTGTATGTAGGAGTATTTTTTCCCCATATTCCCAAACCTATTTTTTTCAAGTATGTCTTTATTTTATTACTTATCTACCCATACACTGGAGAAAGGGAGTGTCAGTCACAAGGTTTTTACAATCAAATGATCACAAGATAAAACCTATATAGTTGTACAATCATTATCAAAGATCAAGGCTACTGGATTACAGTTCAACAATGTCAGGTATTTCCTTCTGGCTATTCTAATACACTAGAAATCAAAAGGAAATATCTATATAATGAGTTAGTGGTCATAATCATTTGTTAAATCCTAATTTCTCAGTTACACCTCCTTCCTCTCCTTTAATCATTCTCTTAAAGTTCAGGGATATTTTATTTTAACTTCTTCTAACATTTTAACTTCTTCATGCTAGAGAAGGATGTTGACGTAAGGGGTAGAGGAATGAAACTGGTTGATGTTCTTGGAGAGTCTGGTTCCTCTGGGTTTTAGGGATTATCTGGCATAGGTACAATCTGGAGACCTTAAGTTTCTGAAAAAATAAACTTACCAAGTAAAACTTTTATAGATTCTCAGATAGAGCCCAGGGGATTCTTTAGAGTTTTCAAGAATTCTGTTGGTTACAGCGTGCAATACTGTGACAATTCACAATATCTGGCTGAAGCTTGCATATGAGTAACCTCCAGAATGACCTCTTGACTCTGAAATTTTTTAGCCACTGAAACTTTATTGTGTTTCATTTTTTCTCACATGACCAGTTGACTTTTGACAGGGCTTCCAAGTCCAGTCAACTGGAGAAAAACAGACTCTTCAACAAATGGTGCTGAGTAAACTAGATATCCATATGCAAAAGAGTGAAGGTGGACCCCTGTCTCACACCATACACAAAAATTAGTTCAAAATGGATCAAAGACATAAATATAAGAACCAGGACTATAAAACCTCTAGGAGAAAATATAGGGAAACATCTTTAAGATCTTGTGTTAAGCATTGGTATCTTAGACCTTACATACAAAGCATAAGCAACAAAAGAAAAAATCAGTAAATGAGACCTCCCCAAAATTAAAAACTTTTTCACATCAGAGGACTTTGTCAGGAAAGTGATAAAACAACCTACTCAAAGGGAGAAAACATTTGGTAACCACATATCTGATAAGAATTTAATATCCAGAATATAAAAAGAAATCCCACAATTCAGCAATTAAAAGAAAAATAACCCAATTAGCAAATGGCTAAAAAGCACATGAAAAGATGCTCACCATCATTAGCTGTTAGGGAAATGCAAATCAAAACCACACAATAGCATTTTTCACACCCTCTAGAATGACAACTCTAAAATAAAACAGAAAACTACAAGTGTTGGAGGGGCCATGGAGGAATAAGAACACTCATTCGTTGCCGGTGTGAATGTAAAATGTGCAGTTGCTGCAGAGGAGTTTGGCAATTCCTTAGGAAGCTAGGCATAGAATTACCATATGACCCAGCAACCCCACTACTAGGTATATACCCAAAAGAATTGAAAACAGGAAGTCCAACAGATATTTGCACACTGATTTTCACAGTGGCCTTTTTCACAACTGCCAAAAGACAGAAGTAGCCCAAGTGCCCATCAACCAACGAATGGATTAAAAAAATATAGTATATACATACAATGGAGTATTATTTGACATTAAAGAAATGACATTTCAATTCATGTAATGTATTAGTTAGGGTTCTCTAGGGAAAGAGATGAACCTTGAAGTTGAGAGAAATAAGCCAGACATTGTATGATCTCACCGATATGAAATAATTAGAATAAGCAAACTCATAGAGTTAGAATACAGAATATAGGTAACCAGGGCTTGTTTGGAGGTGAAAATGGGAAGTTAATGCTTAAATTGTGCAGTATTTCTTCAGGTTGATTGTAACGTTTTGGATATAGATGGTGGTGATGATAACAGAACATTGTGAGTGTAACCAGCGGCACTGATTTCTATATGCGAATGTGGTTATAAGGGAAATTTTAGGTTGTATATATGTTACTAGAATAAAAATTAGAAGATAAAACATAGGACTGTACAACACAGTGAATCCTATTGTAAATGATGGACTATACTTAACGGTACAATTATAAAAATGTTCTTTCATGAATTACAACAAAAATACCACCCTAATGCAAGGTGTTAATAATAGGGTGGTATATGGGGAAAGCTACATCCTAATTTAAACTATGGACTATAGTTAATAGTATAATTATAATATATGTTCATCAATTGTAACAAAGGTACCACAATGCAGTGTTATTAATGCAGTATTAACAATGCAGTGTTAATAATAAGGGGGTATATAGGAATGCTGTATTTTTGCATGATTTTTTCTATAAACTTACCACTTCTCTAATTTTTAAAAAAATAAATAAATAATAAAGTAAAGAAAAAAACTATGGAGTGCAGCAAAAGCAGTGTTCAGAGGGAAATACATGGTTGTAAATGCTTACATTATAAATAAGCAAGATCTCAATTCTGTAATGTAATTTTATGCCTTAAGAAACTAGACAAAGAAAATCAAGCTAAACACAAAGGTAGCCAAAGGAAAGAAATAATAAAAATAACAGCAGAGATAAACAAAATAGAGAGTAGAAAATCAAAAGAGAAAATCAATGAAACCAAAAATTGGTTCCCTAAAAAGATGAACAAACTTGACAAATCTTTAGCTGAATTGACTATGAGAAAAGAGAAAATATTCAAATTATTAAAATCAGAAATGACAGTAAAGACATTATTACCAACCTACTGGAAATAAAAAGTTTCAAAAGAATACTATGAACAATTGTTAACCAACAAATTAGATAACCTAGATTTAGTGAACAAATTCCTAGAAACATAGAAACTACCAAAACTAAATCAAGAAGAGAAATAAAATATTAATAGACCTATAACAAGTAAAAATATTGAAATAGCAAACAAAAACTCCCCAAAATAAAAGCTCAAAACCAAACAGCTTCCCTGGTTAATTCAACCAAACATTTAAAGAAGAATTAACACCAATCCTTCTAAAATTCTGCCAAAAAATAGAAGAGGAAGGAACCTTTCCTAACTCATTCTATGAAGCCAGCATTATCCTGATATCAAAGTCAAAGACATCATAAGAAGAGAAAACAAATCTTAATAAAAATATTAGCAAAATGAGTCTAGCAGCATTTTTAAAGGATTATACACCGATGAACAAGTGAGATTTATCCCAGGAATAATGAGTGGTTCCACATAAGAAAATGAAACAATGTAATACATCATATCAACGAAGGTAATAAAACCCATGTGATTATAGCAATTGATGCAGAAAAAGCAATTGACAAAATCTAACATCCTTTCATGACTGAAAGACTCAATAAAGTAGAAATAGAAGGAAAATCCCTAAACATGATAAAAGGCATATATGAAAAGCCCACAACTAACATCATACTTATTGGTAAAAGACTGAAAGCTTTTCCTCTAAGATCAGGAACATGACAAGGATGTCCACTGTCTCCATGATTATTCAACATTGTGTGGAAGATCTAGCCAGAGCAATTTGGCAAGAAAAAGCAAAGGAAGAAGTACAACTATATCATCCAACTATTACTATTATCTAGATACTATGTGTTCTGGTTTGCTAAGGCTTCTCTATGCAAAATATCAGAAATGGATTGGCTTCTAGAAAGGGGATTTATTAGGTTACAAAGTTACAGTTCTGAGGCCATAAAAGTGTCCAAACTGAGGCATCAACAAGAGGATACCTTCACTGAAGAAAGGCCGATGGTGTCCAGAACACCTCTGTCAGCTGGGAAGGCACATGGCTGGGGTCTGCTGGCCCTTTGCTCCCAGGTTCTGGTTTCATGATTTTCTCCAAAATGGCTCTGGGCTTCTCAGCTCTTGTGCATCCTTTCCTTCTCCCAGGGCATTTCTCTCTAAGAGCCTTGGCGGGCCTCTCTTGACTTCTCCAGGGCAAACCCTGAACTTCTTCTCTTAGCTTAGCATCTCCAAACATCTTTCTGCCTGCATCTCCAAGAATCTGAGTCCTGAGCTGCCTTCAGGACTCCAGCAAACTAATCAAGACCTCACCTTGAATGGGCAGGTCACACCTCCATGGAAATAATCTAATCAAAAGGTCTGGTCTACAGCTGGGTGGGTCATATCTCCATGGAAACAACCTGATCAAAAGATTTTACCCACAATAGGTCTTCCCCCACAAGACTGCACTTAAAAACATGGCTTTTTATGGGGTATAATAGATTCAAACCAGCACACTGTCCAGAACACATAAAAAATTCTTAAACTCAACAACAAAAACCAAAATCCCAATTTAAAAATGGGCTAAAGACTTGAAGAGCTATATGAATAGGAAACAAGCATATCATGGTAGGTTGAATTGTGTCCCCAACACACACAAGTTCTTAATCTTAATCTCTATCCCTGTGGGTGTGAACTTTTTGCAATAGGACCTCTTAAAGATGTTACTTTTAGTTAAAATGTAGAAAACTGAAATAGGATTGGCCTTAATCCAGATTACTGGAGGCTTTATAAAGAGATCCCAGAAATTTTAGAACCGAGAAAGGAGAGGACATCACCTTGTGATGTGAGGTGGAGCTACAAATCATGGAATCCCAAGGATCACCAGCAGCCAGCACCAGACGGCTACTGTCTTGAGGATAAAGCAAGTATCGCCAATATCTTGATTTTGGGATTCTTCTAGCACAAATTCATCAGCCAATAAATTCTTGTTTTTAGGCCCAAATCAGTTTGTGGTTTTAGTGATAGAAGCTCTGGCAAGCTAAGACATACATGAAAAGATGCTTGCAGTCATTAGTCGTTATAAAAATGTAAATGCAAATCAAAAGTACAATGAGTTACCACCTCACACCCACAAGGATAACCTCAGTTAATAATCAAATTGAGAAAATAAATCTTGGTAAAGACACAGAGCAACTGGAACCCTCATACATTGCTATGGAAAACAGTTTGGCATTTCCTCAACAAGTTAAATGTAGAATTATCATACAAGCCATTAATTCCACTTCTAGGTGTTCACCCAAGAGCTTTGAAAACTTGTGTTCAAACAACAGCTTGTACAAGAATGTTCATAACAGGTCTTTTCACAATAGCTGTAAATTGGCAACAACCCAAATGCCCATCAACAAAGGAATGGATAAAAATATGTGTTATATCCATACATCAGAATATTATTCAGCTATAAGAAGAAATGAAGTACTGAAACATAGATGAACCTTGAAACCAGACACAAAAAGCCACATATTGTATGATTTCATTTATATCACAAGTCCAGAACAGGCAAATACAGAAGACAGAAAGCAGAATTGTGGTTTCCATGGGTTGGGGAAGAGAAGAATGGAAAAGGGACTGGTTAATGGCTACAGAATATCCATTTGGGATGATGAAGAAGTTATGGAACTAGGCAATTGCACGATATTGTGACTATATTTTATGCTACTAAATTATGTATTTTAAATGGTTACAAGTGTAAAATCTTATGCTATTTTTATTTTACCACAATAAAAAATCGTAGGAAAAAAAGTAAAGGGGTAGTGAAAATTACACCATACTAACATTAATCAAAAAAAACTGGAGTAGCAATATTAATTTCTGACATATTAGACATCAGAACAAAGAAAAAGATCAGGGATAAAGAGGAGTATTTCATAATGATAAAGGAATCAATTCATTTAAATGATAACTATGTTTTATGCAGCCAAAAATTAGAACTTCAAAATATAATATCTAAGGAAAAATTATAAGAACTGAAGGAGAAATAGACAATTCCACTATTATAGTTGGAGAGTTCAACACTCTTCTTTCAGTTAACTGATAGATTCAGCAGACAGAAAATCAGTAATGATAAAGTTCAATTGGCCAGTGCCATCAATCAACAGGATTTAATTGACCTTTATAGAATTTATAGAACAATGGCAGAATACATATTCTTCTCAAGATCACATGAAACACCCACCGAAAATAGACCACATTCTGGTCCATAAAATAAATGCACCTTAGGAAATTTACAAGTATAGAAATCAGACAATTTCCTCAGACCAGAGTGAAATTTAACCAGCAATCATGAACAGGGAGGTAGTTAGAAAATACCCAACTATTTGGAAATTAAGCAATGCATATCTAAATAATACAAGGGTCAAAAACGAAGCCTCAAGATAAATTATATATATATATATATATATGTAAATATATATGTAACTAATGAAAATTAAAACAAAACAAAACAAAAAAACAACTTGCCAAAATCTGTGAGATGTAATGAAAGTAGTTTTTGTAAGGAAATTTTTAGCAATAAATGTGTATGTTAGAAAAGAGTAAAAATATAAAATCAATAGCCTAAGATTTCCCTTAGGAAACTAGAGAAAGAGGAGAAATTTCATCCTAAAACAAGCAGAGTATAAGAAATAATAATAAAAAAATCAGAGCAGAAATCAAAGAAATTGAAAACAGAACAGCAATGGAGAATCAATGAAATCAATTTTATTGAACAGACTAAATTGATGAGCTAACTGAGAAAAGGAGGGAAGACATCAGTCACCACATCATAAATGAAAAGCGGGCATCCCTATGATCATGGGCATTAAAAGGAGAAGGAAGGAATAAATAATGTCTATGACACTATGCCCACTATTTCAGTAACTTGGATCAAAATGACAAATTCCTTGAAAGTCACAAACAACCAAAACTCACAGAAGGAGAAGTAGGTTAAATGAATAGTGGTATATCTGTTAAAGAAATTAAATTAAAAGCTAATCACCTTTCAAAAAGAAAGCACCAGGCTGAGATGATTTCCCTGGTGAATTCTAGGGAACAGTTGAAGAAAAAATATTATCCACTCTCCACATAGTTTCCAGAAAACAGAAACACTTCCCACTCATTCTATGAAGCCAGCATTACTCTAAAGCCAAATCCTTTTAACAGCACAAAAGGAAAGAAACCTACATACCATTATACCTAATGAACATTCATATGAAAATCCTCAACACGATGTTGGCAAATTGGATCAATCAATGTATAAAACAGAACTATACACCATGACCAAGTGAAGCTTCATGGAAGTATGAAAGGCTGGTTCAACATTCAAACACCAACCAATGCAATCCACCATATCAGCAAGCCAGAGAAGAAAGATCACGTAATCATATTAATGATGCAAAAAAATTTGACAAAAATCCAACAACCAATCATGATAAAAACTCCCAGAAAATGAGGTATATAGGTGAACTTCTTAACCTTGCAAAGCATGTCTACAAAAATTCTACAGTTAATGGTGGAAACTGAACATTTCCTGCTAAGATCAGGAGCAAGGTAAGGCTGTCCTCTCTCACCACACCTATTCAACATCATATTAGAATTCCCAACCACTACAATAAGACAAGGAAAAGAAATGAAAGGTATACATATTGAAAAATAAAAAAATAAAACAGTCTTTATTTGCAGGTGGCATGACTGTCTACATAGGAAAACACCAAAAATCTATCAAAAAGCTGGTAATAAAAGGTGGGCATGGGAAAGTCAAAGGATGCAAGATCAGCATACAACAATCAATTGCTTTCTTATACATAAACAACAAAAGATTGGAATTTTAAATTTAGAAACTACCAATTACTTTAGCACTAGAAACAGAAAAGGAAGAAAAGAAATCATTAGATAAGTCTAACAAAATATGTACAGGATGTGAACACAAAAAACTATAAAACACGAGGTAAGAAATCAAAGATTTAAGTAAATGGAGAGCTACTCCTGTACATGTATTGGAAGATGCAATATTGTTAAAGTATCAATGTTTAACCAGGTGATATATAGATTACATTCAATACCAATAAAAATATCCACAAGCTGCTTTGTAAATATCGACAAATTGATTCTAAAATTTATATGGAAAGAGTAAATACCTATAATATCCTGCACAATTCCGAAGGATACCCCATGCAATATTGAATAAAGTCGAAGGGCTCCCACTACATGATTTCCAGACTACTTTAAAGGCACAGTAATCAAGACAGCATAGCATTGGTGAAAGAACAGGTATTAGAGCAACAGAACAAGAAACAGAACTCAGAAATAGACCCACAACAATTTAGTCACCTGATTTTTGAGTAAGATGCAAAGGCAATTCAATAAATGGTGCTGGAAGAATTGGATTTCCATATGTAAAAAAATTATCCTATACATAGACTTTATAACTTAAACCAAAATTAACTCAAAATGCATCACAAAACTAATAGTAAAATGCAGAAATATAAAATTTTTAGAAGAAAATCTAGGTGACTTTTGGTTTGATTCTGAGTTTTCAAATACAACACCAAAAGTATGATCCATGAAAGAAGAAACCGATAAATATGAATGGATCAAAATTTATAACTTTTCCTCTGCAAAAGAGATAGTTAAAGAATTAACAAACAAAGCATAGATGGAAAACATTTGCAAAACACTTATTTATAAAGGATTTGTATCCAATATATACAAAGAACTCTTAATACTCAACAATAAGAAAACAAATGATCCAATTAATAAACGGGCCAAAGATCTGAACAGAAATGTCACCAAGAAAGATACACAGATTGCAAATAAGCACATGAAAAAATTCTTCAATACCATTTGCCATTAGTTAAAATGCCAATTAAAATGAGATACCACCATACACCAATTAGAAAGGCTAAAATCCAAAAACTGGCAATATCAACCACTGATGATAATAAAGAGCAAAAGAACTCTCGTTCCTTGCTGGAATTTGGAAGACATTTTGGAGACTTCAGAAGTTTGGACACTTGAATGTATTAATATCCTATAGGTGCTGTAACAAATTACTGCAAACTTAGTGGCTTAAAACAATTCAAATTTATTCCTTTACAGTTCTGGAGGTGAGAAGTCCAGCATCAGTTTCACTGGGCTGAAGAAAAGGTGAGGCAGGACCATTCTCCCTCCAGAGGCTCTAGGTGAAAATCCCTATCCTTACCTTTCCTGCTTCTGTAATTGCATTCCTTATATTCTTTGGCTAATGGCCCCTTTCTTCTCCTCCAAAGCCAGTAGTTTAGCATTTTCAAATCTTTCTCTGCTTAAGTCACAGAGCCTTCTCCTCTGTAAATCTAGAGGCCACCTTGATAACCCAGAATACCCTTCCCAACTCAATATCCTTAACTTAATCACACCTGAAAATTCCATTTTGCCATATAAAGCAACACTCACAGAGTCCGGGATTAGGACCTGGATATCTTTGTGAGCCCGTTATTCAGCCGACCACACCAATTGATCCAGCAATCACACACCCAGGCATTTACCTAATTGACTGAAAACAAATGGCCTTAAAAAGACCTACAGCTTTACGCATAATCACCAAAGACTAAAAGCAGCCAATCTTCAAAGGGGAATGGATAAACAAATGTTGGTACATCCATCCAATGCAATACTATTCAGCAACAAAAAAAAACAAGTTATCAAGTCATGCAAAGGCATGAATGAGTTTAGCAAAAATTGCTTAGTGGAAGGCAATTTGAAAAGACAACATACTATATGATTCCCTTTACATGGCATTCCAGAAAATTAAAACTACAAAGATGGTTAACTCATCAGTAGTTGCCAAGGGTTTGGGGAGAGGAGTGTTTAACATGTGACACACACAGAACTTTTATTAGAGTGGTGAAACTATTTTGTATGATACTAAAATGGTGGATACATGACACTAAGCATTTGTCAAATCCTTAGAGCTTTAAAGCTGAAAGATCAAAGCTTAACACAGGCAAATTAAAAAAAAAAAAATAGGAAGTAGGGGAATCCCAGGGTGGAATGCAGAATGTGACATAAGAATCTAATTGTTTTACTGAAAGCATGGAGGAAAAGTTGCTGATCTAAGTAATTTGAAAATGTGTGAAGTTGTAAAACAAAAGGCAGAAGGAACTGCACATAAGAACTGTAATCTAGGTGATAAACTGTTTCCCTTGGAGAATGGGATAAAAATCCCAAACCACTATACATATGGACTGGAATCAAACAATTAAATAAACGTGTATTTAATTACATTCATTTAATTGTACCACCCATTGTTTGAGTGGTAATTTACAGACAAATAAAGGGAGAAGGCTAGAATGATCATGTGAAAATGGATTGCAGCTGGAGACATCAGTATGATACAGACACAGAGGGTAAACGTAGAAATGTGTATAGATATGTGTATATATACATGGATTAATATACACACATATATCTCCCATCTGCTCTCTGAGAAGACTTAGAAGCAAATGATGCCCCAAAAGCAACCAGCACACCTGGTGTCTAGATCTTGGTTTATAATCCCATTCTCCAATTAAAGAATCCAGGGCTCTTTGGAGAAATGGCAGATCCTAGAACCAGGGCAAGAAATATATATAATGAATCTGGAGCATATTGTAGTGCCAGAAAGTATGGAAGTGTTAAACAAGGGCCAAAACGTACAGAAGCATTAAACAAACAAATCACAATCATAGAGATATATCAAAGGGACACAAGAGCCAAAGGAAAGATCTCCCAATGGGCCAAAGTGGGAACAATTTGAGCAACAAAATGAATAAAGTAGTATTGGATTATAACTCAAATAATGTAACTATCCATGAGTCAATAATGTTATAAATAAATGATTGAATAAATAAATAGCTTAGCAGAAGAATTCCAAGTAATTTATGTGGACACTCTGCCCTCAATGAGGTAGAGCATAACTCCCACTCCTCATGTATGGACTGTACATAGTCATTTGCTTCCAAAGAGGACACTGTCAAAAGCGGGGAAAGAGTAACTTAACTTCAACAATGCTAAGTCAGGTTGATGCATGCACCTTCATATGATGTGATGAGAATGTCACTTTATGCCTGTGGTTTTCCTCCCTAAAACCCATAACCCTGTCTAATCATGAGAAAAACCATCAGACAATTTATGAGTAGCTGACCAGTAAAACTGTCAATGTCATCAAAAACAAGGAAGGTCTGAGAAACTGTCACACCCAAGAGGAGTCTGACAAGACAAGGTGACTAAATGTAATCCTGGATGGGATCACGGAATAGGAAATGGATATTAGGTAGAAACTAAGAAAATCCAAATACCAGGAAACTGGGTATAGGATATATGGAAACTCTATATTATCTTTGCAATTTTTCTATAAATCAAAATCTATTCTAAAATGAATGGTTTATTCAAAAACTTTTTTTTTAAGTTCTATGTTTAATTTCCTAAGCATTCCAGGTAATTCTGGACTATTCCTGTTAGGGCTAGCATAAATTGCCTTCCCAGAAAATAGCATCTTGGAATCCATATTTCTAAAATTTCCCAGTTGGAACTCCCAGCTGCTGTGAGCTCTGTCTCTGCAATGAATACCCACATTCAGCAATCCTTCCTCTCAGTGGAAGATCAAACCAGCCCCAAAATCTAATTAAAAGTCTCCATACAAGGGACTCAGCAGGAATTGAGGCAAAGAGTATTTCATCATTCCATGTCCTAGGTGACCATACAGGGAATAATACATCATCCTTGGGAATAAAAGCTTACTTCCTCTGCTGGCTTTTAAAAATGCAGGCATCAAGCATGCACCAAGAGGTTTTATTAAAGCTTGTGATTGTATATTTTGCAGTAAATACTATGAAAAACATTAAAGGTGATTCTCTTTAAATAAAATGAAACTAAACAGTTATCCTCCCTTTCAAGCATAATTTTATATTTGGGATAAAAAAGGAGACATATGCTTATCAATTGCCCATATGCAATTTACAATTTAAGAATTAAAATGTGCTTAAAAGTCAAGTATTGAAGGACAGAATTCAGAAATATTACCTTAGAGAAAGGTAAATAAACTGAGTGAGATTATGATTTGGTTCAGGTATTTTCAAATATCTGGTTCTATTCCACCAGTTTTAGAATATGGTGATACTATGTTCGTGTAGAGGCTAGTATCCAAAATTTTTATGAAATAGCAATTATTGCTCTGGCTTCTGAGTTTCAGCATAATAGGATACTAAATACTTTTTTTTACCCTGCTAGATGCACCTAGAGATGCTGGAAAGCTATTTAATAAAAATTAGATTAAATGCAGAGTTGAATTTGCATAAAAGAGGATGAGAGATGGAGAAATTGTCAGGTTCTCAGAGAAGGGACGTGAAGCAAAGACCAATCAGCATAAGAGCTGATTCAGCAGCTGCCCTAGGAGAAGGGATAGCACGGGTGTCACCAGTCCTTGCAACCAAGAGCTCAGATTAAATGTCTACTCAGAAACAGTGGACTATACGTTGGGGCAGCATTAGATAAGGACTTGGAGCTGAGATCACTATCTAAAGATATCTGCATCTTTAGTGAATTATTATATTTGAAATAATTCACCAACAATAAGAAGGAGATTGCAAAAACCATCTGTTTCATTTCACTTGGGCTTGGAGTAGATGAACAAAAGAAGTTTCCCCTAAGAATACTTAATATAAGCTGTATCATGCTTAGAATTGAGATTTGAATTGATTTTACCAACATGGTCCCAAGACATTGGCAGAGCCAATGAAAAAGCCCTTTGCTTGGAAAGTTCTCAATGCCAGCTGTGAAGGATTCCCACAGACTGTGGGAATTGTGATTACATTATTACAAATGAGCTCACAATCCAAAGTAGCAAAGTATGGGAGAAAGATAACAGTGCATGATCTTTAGTGAAGATCAGAATAAATAGCAGATTTAGAATTCTCCAAATTTCTGATACTAGATGAATATGGTGATGGTTATAAATAAATAAAATTTATGAAAGAAGAAATCAAAACCATAAGAAAAGAACAAAACACTGAGAAAAAAATAACCTCCAGAAATTAAAATAAAACAACAGAATTTTAAACAATTGCAGAGATACAAGAAGAAATTTAAAGATTTGGCAGATAGACACAATATCCAATTTCTATGTTATATGAATTTTGGAATGAGTCAGTAAGGGGTTGCAGTACTTGAAGATAAAATGGCTTAAATTTTTCAGAATTGATTCAACACATACTTTCTCAGATTTAAGAAATGCAAGCAATTGCAAGTCAACTAAATAAAAAGAAAATGAAATCTAAGTACTTTGCAATGAAATTGAAAAATGTCAAAGGCATTGAGATTTTAAAAACAGTGGGAGAAAACCATATATATCATATTGCCTACAATAGAATCATAATTAAGCTGACAGCAGATTTCCCAGAGTAGCAATATAAACCAGCACACTATTGATGCTTTCTTTAATGTACAGAGAAAAGAAAATGGTTGTTCTAGAATTCTACACCCACCTAAACTATTACCTAGGAGTATTAGTAAAATCAAGATATTTTTGGACAAAGTCTGAGAGTTTACTACTTATAAACCTTAGTCAAAAGAACCACTAAAGAATGCATTTTAAAAATAAGGATATTTATCTCAAAGAGATGGGTATAATGGGAAAAATATATACAATGAGTTAAGAAATTAGCCAGTGCTGGGTAAATCTAAACCTGCACTGACTTCAGTTAAATACTAACAATAATGCCAAATTTAAGAATAAAACAATGAGATAGAAATAATATACTAAGCACATATAGCAGGAGAGCATGATAATTAAGCTCTATAAAACCTCGAGTTATTCCGATGTTAGAAATTATTAATTAATGAATGAAAAGATCAATTTATAAGTCAAGCTACACAGTAGTTATGGAAGGCAGGAAAGAAGGAAGGAAGGAAGGGAGGGAGGGAGGGAAAGAAGGAGGAAGGAAACAAGAAGGAAGGAAGGAAGGAAGGAAGGAAAGAAGGGGAGGCAGGCATAACTTTTAAATTGGGTAAAAGGGACTAAAAAAAGTGGGGGAGAATAAAAAAGAAACATGACTAAATTAATAGATGAAAGAAAAAAGAAGAATATGAAGAGCAAGATAGTACAGAAGCCAAGAAAAAATATGGCAAATAGAAAGTAAAAAATGCAAGAGGAAAAAGAATCACAAAACTGGTCAGTGTGCTTTGAGTTCACACATTTATCTCCTCTCTGCTCCCCTGTCCATTGCAGATACATGGCAATTGCAATTAACTTGTCAAAAGTCAGAGGGAAAAGCCAGGCTCAAAAGCAAGGAAATCATTCCATGGACTGAAACTACAACCAAAGAAACATCTAAAGATGCTGACCTGCTGACTTCAGATCCAGAGACAGGGAGCAGGCTGTAGCTGAAGGGCAAGTTCACCTGGTGAGCTCAACAGGAGAGAAGTGATGATAACTAAGCACATCACTGAAAACCAGGGCTGCGGGGAGCCTGTAGCACCTACCCCAATCAATCACTCTCTCTGCCCACACATGAAGGGAGTCTGAAACTACCAGACTGGACAATAGTAAAGAAAGATGAAGCATGCTAAAACATGAATAAATGCAAAATCAAAACAAAAAGCTTAATCTATAAATTCCCCCAAGAAACAGAAAACGTGCACTCTTTTACAATACAGTTAGCCCATTTTCAAATATCAAGCCCTCACCAAGTAAAAGAAGTCACAACAAATCTCAACGAATCACTTAGTCTATGTCCTGCTTATTCTCCAGGACCCGCATGGACCGCAGATATCCTACCTCTCTGCCCTAATCTGTGCCCTGGGAGGCTGACCTTACAACGTGTGCCACCAGGCTGCCCTGCTGGCTGACTTCTGCCAGGTTTGGCCAATGGGTGTCACCAGAAAATGACAGGAAAAGAGAAAGGTCAGGGGATTTCTTTCCTCCCACCTCCGTGATTTGGCACCATGTCTCTGGTAGCAGCGGCTCTGTCCATAAAGTCACACGACTTTGTCTCACAGTTCCAGTTCTCGCTGGGCTCTGCCGAGAAGCAATCACTTCCCACTGTTGCAAATCTCTGGTTGCCTCACAGTCCTCATTTGTTTCCTTGACACTGCCCAAACTTTCTTCAGTAGCCCCTTCATTAAAGTCTCTTTTTTGAATCACCTGGGGTGAAGCATCTTTCTTGTTGAGTCTCTGACAGATGTGCCCAGAGATATAATCTCTGACCAAGAAGCAACTAAATGAGGAATCTGTCATAAAATACTACTGAGACCTTTATTCTCAGCAATATGGCAGGCTGTTGGGTAAAATATAGCAACCATCCACTTAAATGTTTACATCAGTTGGCAAAGAAAGGAAGAGACATAAGGAGGGGTCAAAATTACAGAGGGAGCTGAAAATCAGAGTAAGAATATTAGCTGACTTTGGAAATCACAAATATCATATTTTACAGGTCACAATAAGGAAAATAGTAATTAAAGACCCATCTCATTTATAAAATTAAAAGCAAAACCTATATGTGCTTATATTGTGCCAGGCACTATTGCAAATATTTTCCATATATTAACTCATTTAATCCTCACTAAACTCAATAAGGCACTGTAGTTATTATTCCTCATATCACAGCTGGGGAAACCAAGAAACAGAGAAGTTAAGTAGCTTCCCCAAAACACACACCTTGTAAGTGCAAGTTGGAGCCACTACTAGAGCAATGCACTCTGGCTCCACGGTTACTAGGTGATACTGCTTATCTACAGAAGTAGAAAAATTCCAAATAAAATAACATCAAAGCAATTTCTGCATTGCATCTAAAATATACTCCAAGAAATAGTGGGATTTGCCTAGAGAACTAAGAAGAGATAAACATCAAACAAATTATAAATATTAAACAGAACATTGTTTAAAAGAGAGAAGTGTTCATCTCATTAGATACAGAAAAATAAGTCTAAAACATGAAATGCATTCATGATTAAATATATTTAATGAGGACTTCCACTGATGGCCAAGAAACAGCAATAGACTGGATTTCACTTCCCACTTGAAACAGCACCCCCCCCCCAAAGAAAGATAAATTAAATGTTGAAACCACAGTTTTCAAGACACTAAGCATGAGACAATGAAGGACAGTGAACCAGAAATTATAGAAAATAAGGTGTGCCCTAAGGTTGCCCCAGCTGACTGTCTTGAGAGAGTCCCCAGGGTGTGGCATTCCCCTGAGCTGATGAGACAGAGCTGGGAATCGCAGAAGCTCAGGATGGAGAAGTGAAAGGACTACATGGATCCCCAGAAACCTCCAGAGCTCTCCAGAAGGTTCTCTCAGTATTCAGCAGGGTGCTATTCAGTGTGAGGAAACCACCCAAGACCTGGGGAAGAATCATCAGAAAGGATGAGAGGGAACAGCACACAGCAGCCACATGGGGGCTGGAAAAGGGGCTCATTTGTCAGCCAGATTGGAAAACTTCATAATCGGCAGGGCAGTGAGTGCATTTACTCAGAAGGGTTTCAGTGTCAGTAGTGGAGAATAATTAGCCCTAGACTAAAGGCTGCTCCAGTAGCACCTAATAAATCTTAAGAGCAAGAGCAGAAAGGACTGAACTATTTTTAAGTACCTTATATTGCATCCCAGAACAAAGCTCAAGAATATTTATAGAAATACAAAAATATCCAACACTCAAAAAAGTAGATTTCACATTGTCTGGCAGCCAATAAAAAATTGCCAGGCATGCAAAGAAAGCAGGAAAATTAACTTCATAATCAGGAGGAAAACAACTAAGCAAAACCAACTGAGATCTGACACAGCTGTTACAATTAGCAGACAAGGACATTAAAATACATTTTATAGTCTTATTCCACATGTTCAAAAAGATAAGTAGAGATATGAAAAATATAAGAACATACCCAAACAGACTTCTTGAGATGAACTACAATACTGACATGAAAATACACTGGATGGGATTAAAGGCAGACTAGATGTGCCAGTTTGGATGTATCATGTCCCCCAAAACACCATGTTCTTTATGCAATCTTGTGGGGGCACATGTATTAGTGTTGATTAGGTTAGAACCTATTGATTGAGTGTTTCCATGGAGATGTGACTCAATCAATTGTGGGCAACACCTCTGATTGGATAATTTCCATGGAGGTGTTACCCCACCCATTCAGGGTGGGTCTTAATTAAATCACTGGAGCAACATAAAAGAGCTGACAAGCAGAAGGAACTCAGTACTGCAGCTAAGACAGACATTTTGGAGACGGCTATTGAAAGCAGACTTTTGCAGACACTTTGCCCCGGAGAAGCTAAGAGAGGACAAATGCCCCAAGAGCAACATTTTGAGGAGCACACAGGAGCTGAGAGAGGAGCTAGAACACAGCCCAGGATCAGCAGATGCCAGCCACCTGCCTCCCCAGCTAACAGAGGTTTCTGGACACCACTGGCCTTCCTTCACTGAAGGTATACTTATGTTGATACCTTAATCTGGACATTTTTCATGGTCATAAGACTGTAGCTTTGTAATCAAATAAACCCCCTTTATAAAAGCCAATCCATTTCTTGTATTTTGCATAATGGCAGAATTAGCAAACTGGAACACTAGACATTGCAGAAGAAACTATTAGTACACTTGAAGACACAGCAATAAAAACATACAAATAGAAAGCAAAAAGAATTTTTATAAAGAGCGTCAGTAAGCTTTGGAAAACTTCAGATGGCCTAAAATGCATATAAGTCAATTCCCCAAAACAGAAGGGCATAAAAAAAAATTGCTAAAAAATTAATGGCTAAAATTTTCCAAATTTGATAAAAACTCTAAACCCAGAGAACCAAGAAACTCAACAAAACTCAAATACAAGAAGCACCAGGAAAACTGCATGCAGGCACATCATCATTAAATTGTTCAAAACCACTGTTAAAGAGAAAGTTTTAAAATCAGCTTGAGAAAAAAGAAACGTTATGTACAAAGGAATAAAGTAAGGATGATTTCCCATTTCTTGTCAGAAAATACATGTGAGAAGTATTATGTCTATATCCCCTTGTGTGAGGTACAATAAGTCCAAATTCAGATCAAGAGTCTGAAGCATCTGAAAGGTGAATTACACTCACAGCTCCCCGGTGAGAAGGCAGCGTGCGGGTAGAGTCAAATGAGGAAAACATCAGGGTCAGTCCCAAGGCAGAGAGAGTCATGGGACTGAGAATGTGTCTTCATTGTGGGGTCCGTGGGTAGCATGCAAGGGGAACACACTAAAAGGGGCACCCTAGGGTAGGACTGGCTGGTTTTACTTGAAAGTGGCACTGAACAACTGGATTAGAATTATCCAGGAGTAACAGATGTATGGGTGGGGCTTGGTCACCAGGGATGTCCACAGATAAAAAATATGTGGTTAATACAAGAAGACAGAGGAGAAACATCTTTACAACACTGGGGGAAAAAATCCACTTAGGATTCTATAACCAGCCAAAAAAAAAAAAAGCTTTCAAAAACAAGTAAAAGAAAGAATTTTGCATATTAAAAAGAGTAAGCTGAAAGAATTCATCATGAGCAGACCAGTATTATAAAAATTATTAAAGGAGCACTGAGGAAGAAAAAATACATATCAGATGGGTTAAATCCCTTTAAAAGATAGTTGAGTACTTATATAAAAAGAGTAACAATGTATTGTAGCATTTATAGCATATGTATATGTATAATGTATGAGAAAATAGCATTAAGACTGATTAGGGAAGAAACTAAAGTACACCATTGTAAATCTTATGATATATATTAGGGGATATTATATCATTTGACTGTAGACAGATATAAGTTAAAGTTGTGTTTTATAAACCCTAAAGCAACAATTAAAATAAAACAGAGTTATGGCTGATAGGCCAACAAAGAAGATAAAATGAAAATCATAAAGAAATATTAAGTTAATCCAAAAGAAGGAAGAAAAAGAGGAGCAAAGAGCAGATATGACAAATAGAAAACAAAGAGAAAGTTGATAGATGTTTATCTAACCATTTTAATTATCACTTTAAATGGAGATGTTATAAAAACTCAATTAAAATACAGAGATTCTCAAATTGGATAAAAAGTAAGACTCAACTCTTTCTTCTTAGCAGAAACATGCTTTAATTATAAAGACACAAATAGGTTAATACATAAAAGATAGAAAAAAGATATACCAATCAAAGAAAAGCTATAGCATTATATAAATAACAGATCAAATGGATTTTACAGAAAAATTATTATCAGAAATAAAGGAGGTCACTTATTAATGACAAATAGGTCAATGATATGCCAATCTTTAACTTTCATGCTACTAAAGTAGTTCAAAATACATGAAACAAAACCTGTTAGAACTGCAAAGAGGATTTTTTTAATCCACAATTATAGTTGAAGAATTCAGCATTCTCTCTAAATAATTGATAGAACAAATGGACAGAAAATCAGTAAGGACACAGAAGATTGAGCAACATTATCAACCAACTTGACTTAATTGACATATATGGAGCACTCCAACCAATGACAGCAGAAACACATTTTTAACGGTTTTATTGACACACCATATAATCCATCCAAAGTGTGCAAAGGCTCTCAGTACAACACAGAGTTATGCATTCATCACCACAATCACTTTGAAAACATTTTCATTACTCCAAAAAGAAATCCCATATCCCTTGGACCCCCCTATTATTGAGAGTTAGCATTGATGTGGTACCTTTGTTACAACTGATGCAACAATTTTACAGTGTTACTGCTAACTATAGTCCATAGTTTGCAGTAGGTGTATTTTTCCCATATACCACCCCGATACTAACACCTTGTTAATTGTGACGTACATTTGTTCTGGCTTATGTAAGCACATCCTTGTATTTGTACAATTAACCACAGTCATCGTCCATACAGTCCCATGTTTTATCCTCTGGCTTTCCTTTTAGAGAAATACATGACCCTAAATCTCCCCTTTCAACCATAATCACAGTCATAATTAAGTGCTATTAGTTACTCTTACAGTAATGGATTACCATCACCACTATCCATTTCCAAACATGTACAATCAATCTTATTAAAATTTCTGTATGATTAGGCATAAGCTTCCCATTTTCTACCCTCTTTCTATCCCCTGGTAATCCAATAATTTTAAAGGATTCAAACCATATAAATATGTTCTCTGACCTTAATGGAATTAAAAATCAATAATAGCCCCCTCCTTCTACATCAAGAGGTCTTTTCCACTTCATATCCTCCTCTAATAAAAAATGGTGCAATATCCAATCATTCCTGGATAGGTCTTAATTTAAAATTATTTGTAGTATGCAAATTAGTACAGCAACTCAGATGTATATTAAGGCCAAAATGTATTATATGCATTGTACCTATAAGCCTTTTTAACTTCAATTATGAAATGAAAAGTTTCTAGCCCTCAATAAAATCACTTTAAACAACAACAACAAAAAATCAATAATTGCAAGTTATCTGGAGAATCTCAAAATATCAGGAAGCTAAATAAAACATTTCTAAATCATCCACAAATCAAAGAAGAAATCAAAAGGAAAATTATAAAATATTTTGAACTGAGTGAATTTTTATATACAAAATAACAAACTATATCAGATATCACAATACTTAGAAGAAATATTTGAAATAATTCAGATTATTATGGAAATCAATAAAATAGAAAGCAGAAAAACAATAGAGAAGATCAGTTAATCCAGAATTTGGTTATATAAGTAAATAAGAAAAACTGATTAAGTCTTGCCAGATGATCAGGAGAAACAAAGACAAAAATTACCAATATTAATAATAATGGGAGAGGTGACGTCATCATAGATAAATAGATACTAATAGCATAATAAGGAATATTATGAACAATTTTATGAACACTAATGGAGTCTCATGGACACACCTAATTCTCTCATTAGTGATGTGTGACAACATGTTTGAAGGGTTTTCAATCAGGGAAGCTCACCCAAGCTTTGATGTCTGGGAATTCCACTGGGGGTTAGTCGTGTAGGCATTCAGTGCTGTGTGACTGACCTCAGCTATTCAGACACCAGTCCCCCGGGGCAAAATCAGGCATTCACCATAAATCATATTCATAGCCTAAACTGTGACCACATGGTACCACATAGCCCAAGGCCCCAAGCATATAAAAATGCAGAATATTCCGAGGCTCAGAGTTCATCTCCTAGAAACTGGCCAAGGGACAGTCCTGCAGACAGAGTATTCTTGGAAATATGCAGAGTTTAAGAAAACTAGTCTCGCTGAGTTAACTCTTTCTTGCACAGCAAGGAAAAAGAGTTTGAAGATACAAAGCAAGCATCAGAACCAGTTGTATATATTACACAAATGTAGGAATTATCAGATAGGGAATTCAAAATCACTATGATTCATATGTCAAGGGCTTTATTGGAAAAAGTAGATGACTTGCAAGAACAGATGGGTAGTGCAAGCAGAGAGATGGAAAAGCTAAGAAAGAATCCAAAGGAAATGCTATAAATCAAACGTACAGCAACGGAAATAAGGAATGCCTCTGATGGGCTGGTTAGTAGATTGGAGAGAGCAGAGGAAATAGTGTGTTTGAAGATAGGTCAATATAAACTACCAAAACTGACATACAAAGAGAAAGAATGGGAAAAGAAGAAGGAGAGGAAGAAGCAAGAGGAGAGGATAACATCCAAGATCTGCAGGATGATTTCAAAAGGTATAACATACACATAATTGGAATACCCAAAGGCAAAGAAAGAGAAAATGAAGCAAAAAATAAACACATTTCAAGTATTAATGGCTTAGAACTTTCCAAAATTGGTGACACACACCACACAAGAGATCAAGGAAATTCCAAAAACTCCAAACAGAATACCAAATAAAGAATATCATATTCATATCATAGGCACATCATATTCAAACTGCAGAAATACAAAAACAAAGAGAAAATCTTAGAAACCTAAGGAGGTGAAGGAACACTTTATAGAGGCACAAGGATAAGATTTACGGTAGGCTTCACATCCAAAACCATGTAAGCAAGAAAAGAGTGTGGTAAAATATTTTAAATGTTGAATGAAAACAAACCCCACAACCTAGAATTCAATGTTCAGTGAAATTATCCTTCATAAGTGAAGGAGAAATAAAGACATTGTCAGACAATCAAATATTGAAAGAACTCATTTCCATCAGACCCATCCTGAAAAGAATGTTAAAATAAGTTTTTCAGAAAGAAGTAAAATTATATAGCTCAGAAACACAAGTCTTAATAAAGAAAGGAATAGTGTCAAAAATGGGATAAATGGAAGTAAAATGAAATCTTTGATTTTTATTATTAATTTATCTAAAAGATAACTTTTAAAAAATAACTATCAATTTATTGACTGATTGTGAAGTATGGAGGAATCAATAATTGATAAATCATAGGGGCAGCAGAAAGGAGTTGGTAACACTAGGTTTTTGAAGTACTTGCACTACCTGTGAAGGAATACAAAGTTATTTGAAAGTGGAAAGAGTAGAAACTCTAGGGCAACCACAAAAAAAAAAAAAAATTAATGAATTATAATTGGTAAGCTAAAAGAGGAGATAAAATAGAATCATCTAACATGCTCAATTAAAACAGAGAAAGTAGAAAAACAGGAAAAAAGAAAAGAAACTAAGAAAAACTGCAACGAATATTAAATTATACCAAACATGGAAGATATTAATAAGACTTTATCAATAATCACTTTAAATGTGAATGGTCTAAATGCACCATTTAAAAGACACAGATCAACAGACTGGATAAAAAATACATGCTATTTACAAGAAACCCACTTCAAATATGAAGATTTAGATAGGGTTACAAGTAAAGAGATGTAGAACGATACAGCATGCTACCACTACTAAAAAGAATTCTGGAGAGGACTGTAGAAAGATGGTGGAGTGGAGAGCTCCAGGAATCAGTCCCTCCACCAGAACTATTAAATAGGTAACAATGGTCTTCAATCAACTATTTTGAAACTCAAAAGTCTAGTAGAACACTGGGCAGCATCCAGGGAAAAGCCGGAGGAAGAGGCTGGTGCATCATGGCACGTATCACTGAACTGCACTGTCTGGGCAGTGGCTACCATCCCCCATCCCCCAGCCTCACAGCAGGCAGCATAGAGGTAGTACACATGCTGGTACCAGGGTGAGACATGGAGACCTAGTTCCACAGGGTCTGTGGTGAACAGCCTAATCACTGATCACTGTTTTTGATAAGCTACTTCAGATCACCAGAGTCCAGGCTCTGAGGGCAGACGTTGGCCCAATCAATCTGGACAAAGGTGATGGAGGAGACCTGAGGATGGCACACTGCATCGGAGCTGTGGAGAATGGTTGAAGTGCTGCATTGGCAGGGCAAGTGCCGAGTCAAGAAAGCACAGCTTTGGAGCCATGGGAGAGGCTCCTGACACATTTCCTGGCACCTCCCTCAGCCCATCTCCTGGGCAATTTGGAGCAGACTCCTTTTGTGTGTCTCTGGACTTGTGAAATTCCCCTCCCATGTGCCCTCCCCACACAGAATTTACCCCCCAGGCAAAAACAGCTTAAGACAGTGAAAGCAGAGTAAGAAACAATTGAGTCATGTGTCCTGGAGGAAAGGTTTACATGCCTTAAGTCCTGCAGTAGAATACCCAAGAGAAAGAGAAGGTCTGTGTTCTGGGGAGTAGACAGGAATTCAAATTCCTATCAACAAGGGAATTCCTAAGAACAATAGCAAGCATAAGCCCAGGAAAGGACACGGGCTCAGAAAAGTCAGGGAGGACTGTGTACTTTGCATTCACCTTGGACTAATCTTCCTTATAGTAGGGTTAAACTCTGAAGGAGAGCACCAGACATTGCAAAGCCAATTTGCAAAGATTGTGAAAGGTGGTTTTTTTTTGCTTAGGTTTTTTTTTTTTTTTTTTTTGGTTTTGTTATCTTCTGATGTTCAAGGAAATCTCTATCATGCCACTAGCTGGATACAAATTCAAGAAACAAATCTCCCAGGGAATAAATTCTAGAGTTAACATTTTAAAATATTAAAATGTGTAGTGTGCAATAAAAGATTACAAGACAAACAGAAACAGGAAATGATGCCCATCAAAAGTAAGAGGATAGAGGCGGGGCAAGATGGCAGATTGGTGAGCTGTATATTTTAGTTACTCCTCCAGGAAAGTAGGTAGAAAGCCAGGAACTGCGTGGACTGGACACCACAGAGCAATTTGACTTTGGACGTACTTCATACAAGTACTCATGAACACGTCGAACTGCTGAGATCAGCGAAATCTGTAAGTTTTTGTGGCCAGGGGACCCGAGCCCCTCCCTGCCAGGCTCAGTCCTGTGGGAGGAGGGGCCGTCAGTGCTGGGAAGGAGAAGGGAGAACTGCAGTGGCAGCTCTTATCGGAAACTCATTCTACTGATCCAAACTCCAACCATAGATAGACTGAGACCAGACACCAAAGAATCTGAGAGCAGCCAGCCCAGCAGAGAGGAGACAGGCGTAGCAAAAAACAGCAAAGAAAAACTCCAAAATAAAAGCGGAGGATTTTTGGAGTTCTGGTGAACATAGAAAGGGGAAGGGCAGAGCTCAGGCCCTGAGGCTCATATGCAAATCCCGAAGAAAAACTGATCTCCCTGCCCCCTGGATCTTTCCTTAATGGCCCTAATTGCTTTGCCTCTTAGCATTTCAATAACCCATTAGATCTGCCAGGAGTGCTTTTTTATTTTCTTTACCTTTTTTTTTTCTTTTTCTAAAACAATTACTCTAAGAAGCCCAATACAGAAAGCCTCAAAGACTTGCAGTTTGGGCAGGTCAAGACAAGAGCAGAACTAAGAGAGCTCTGAGATAAAAGGCAATAATCCAGTGGCTGAGAAAATTCAATAAACACCACAACTTCGCAAGAAAAGGGGGGTGTCCGCTCACAGCCATCATCCTGGTGGACAGGAGACACTCCTGCCCCTCACCAGCCCCATAGCCCAGAGCTGCCCCAGACAACCCAGTGTGATGGAAGTGCTTCAAATAACATACACACACCACAAAACTGGGTGTGGACATTGGCTTTCCCTGCATGCTCAGCTGGTTGTCCCAGAGTTGGGAAGGTGGAGCAGTGTGAATTAACAAAGCCCCATTCAGTCATCATTTCAGCAGATTGGGAGCCTCCCTACACAGCCCAGCAGCCGAGAACTGCCCTGGGGGGACGGCACTCACCTGTGACACAGCACAGTCATCCCTCAACAGAGGACCAGGGGTGCACGGCCTGGAAGAGGGGCCCACTCACAAGTCTCAGGAGCCATATGCCAAAACCAAGGACTTGTGGGTCAGTGGCAGAGACAAACTGTGGCAGGACTGAACTGAAGGATTAGACTATTGCAGCAGCTTTAAAATTCCAGGAACACCAGGGAGATTTGATTGTTAGAGCCAACCCCCTCCCTGACCGCCCACACACCCCATATACAGGGCAGGCAACACCAACTACACACGCAAGCTTGGTACACCAATTGGACCCCACAAGACTCACTCCCCTACTCACCACAAAGGCAAAGCAGGGGAGAACTGGCTTGTGGAGAACAGGTGGCTCATGGACGCCACCTGCTGGTTAGTTACAGAAAGTGTACTCCACAAAGCTGTAGATCTGATAAATTAGAGATAAGGACTTCAATTGGTCTACAAATCCTAAAAGAACCCTATCAAGTTCAGCAAATGCCAAGAGGCCAAAAACAACAGAAAATTATAAAGAGTGTGAAAAAAACATACGATATGGATAACCCAAGCCCAAGCACCCAAATCAAAAGATCAGAAGAGACAAAATACATAAAGCAACTAATGAAAGAACTAAAGATGAACAATGAGACCATAGTACAATATACAAAGGATATCAAGAACACCCTAGAAGACCATAAAGAAAACATTGCAAGACTAAATAAAAAAATAGATGATCTTATGGAAATTAAAGAAATTGTTGACCAAATTAAAAAGATTCTGGATACTCATGGTACAAGACTAGAGGAAGTTGAACAATGAATCAGTGACCTGGAAGATGACAGAATGGAAAATGAAAGCACAAAAGAAAGAATGGGGGAAAAAATCAAAAAAATCGAAATGGACCTCAGGGATATGATAGATAATATAAAATGTCCGAATATAAGATTCATTGGTGTTCCAGAAGGGGAAAAAAAGGGTAAAGGTCTAGGAGGACTATTCAAAGAAATTGTTGGGGAAAACTTCCCAAATCTTCTGAACACCATAAATACACAAATCATAAATGCCCAGCGAACTCCAAATAGAATAAATCCAAATAAACCCACTCTGAGACATATTCCGATCACACTGTCAAACACAGAAGAGAAGGAGCAAGTTCTGAAAGCAGCAAGAGAAAAGCAATTCACCACACACAAAGCAAACAGCATAAGACAAAGTAGTGACTACTCACCAGCCACCATGGAGGCGAGAAGTCAGTGGCATGATATATTTAAAATTCTGAGTGAAAAAAATTTCCAGCTAAGAATTCTTTATCCAGCAAAGCTCTCCTTCAAATTTGAGGGAGAGCTTAAATTTTTCACAGACAAACAAATGCTGAGAGAATTTGCTAACAAGAGACCTGCCCTACTGGAGATACTAAAGGGAACCCTACAGACAGAGAAACAAAGAAAGGAGAGAGAGACTTGGAGAAAGGTTCACTACTAAAGAGATTCGGTATGGGTACATTAAAGGATATTAATAGGGACAGGGAAAAATATATATGACAAACATAAACCAAAGGATAAGATGGCTGATTCAAGAAATGTCTTCACGGTTACAAAGTTGAACGTAAATGGATTAAACTCTGCAATTAAAAGAAATAGATTCGCAGAATGGATTAAAAAAACTGAACCATCAATATGCTGCATACAAGAGACTCATCTTAGACACAGGGACACAAAGAAATTGAAAGTGAAAGGATGGAAAAAAACATTTCATGCAAGCTACAGCCAAAAGAAAGCAGGAGTAGCAATAATAATCTCAGATAAAATAGACTTTAAATGCAGGGATGTTTTGAGAGACAAAGAAGGCCACTACATACTAATAAAAGGGGCACTTCAACAAGAAGAAATAACAATCATAAATGTTTATGCACCCAATCAAGGTGCCACAAAATACATGAGAGAAACACTGGCAAACCTAAAGGAAGCAATTGATGTTTCCACAATAATTGTGGGAGACTTCAACACATCACTCTCTCCTATAGATAGATCAACCAGACAGAAGACCAATAAGGAAATTGAAAACCTAAACAATCTGATAAATGAATTAGATTTAAAAGACATATATAGAACATTACATCCCAAATCACCAGGATACACATTCTTCTCTAGTGCTCACGGAACTTTCTCCAGAATAGATCATATGCTGGGACATAAAACAAGGCTCAATAAATTTAAAAAGATTGGAATTATTCAAAGCACATTCTCTGAACACAATGGAATACAATTAGAAGTCAATAACCATCAGAGACTTAGAAAATTCACAAATACCTGGAGGTTAAACAACACATTCCTAAACAATCAGTGGGTTAAAGAAGAAATAGCAAGAGAAATTGCTAAATATATAGAGACAAATGAAAATGAGAACACAACATACCAAAACCTATGGGATGCAACAAAAGCGGTACTGAGGGGGAAATTTATAGCACTAAAGGCATATATTAAAAAGGAAGAAAGAGCCAAAATCAAGGAACTAATGGATCAACTGAAGAAGCTAGAAAATGAACAGCAAACCAATCCTAAACCAAGTAGAAGAAAAGAAATAACAAGGATTAAAGCAGAAATAAATGACATAGAGAACAAAAAAAAAAGAGAGAGAAGATAAATATCACCAAAAGTTGGTTCTTTGAGAAGATCAACAAGATTGACAAGCCCCTAGCTAGACTGACAAAATCAAACAGAGAGAAGACCCATATAAACAAAATAACGAATGAAAAAGGTGACATAACTTCAGGTCCCAAAGAAATTAAAAAAATTTTAAGAGGATAATATGAACAACTGTATGGCAACAAACTGGATAATGTAGAGGAAATGGACAATTTCCTGGAAACATATAAACAACCTAGACTGACCAGAGAAGAAATAGAAGACCTCAACCAACCCATCACAAGCAAAGAGATCCAATCAGTCATCAAAAATCTTCCCACAAATAAATACCCAGGGCCAGATGGCTTCACAAGGGATTTCTACCAAACTTTCCAGAAAGAACTGACACCAATCTTACTCAAACTCTTACAAAACATTGAAGAAAATGGAACGCTACCTAACTCATTTTATGAAGCTAACATCAATCTAATACCAAAACCAGGCAAAGATGCTATAAAAAAGGAAAACTACTGGCCAATCTCCCTAATGAATATAGATGCAAAAATCCTCAACAAAATACTTGCAAATCGAATCCAAAGACACATTAAAAAAATCATACACCATGACCAAGTGGGGTTCATTCCAGGCACGCAAGGATGGTTCAACATAAGAAAATCAATCAATGTATTACAACACATTAACAAGTCAAATGGGAAAAATCAATTGATCATCTCAATAGATGCTGAAAAAGCATTTGACAAAATCCAACATTGCTTTTTGATAAAAACTCTTCAAAAGGTAGGAATTGAAGGAAACTTCCTCAATATGATAAATAGCATATATGAAAAACCCACAGCCAGCATAGTACTCAATGGTGAGAGACTGAAAGCCTTCCCTCTAAGATCAGGAACAAGACAAGGATGCCTGCTATCACCACTGTTATTCAACATTGTGCTGGAAGTGCTAGCCAGGGCAATCTGGCAAGACAAAGAAATAAAAGGCATCCAAATTGGAAAAGAAGAAGTAAAACTGTCATTGTTTGCAGATGACATGATCTTATATCTGGAAAACCCTGAGAAATCGACAATACAGCTACTAGAGCTAATAAAGAAATTTTCCAAAGTAGTGGGATACAAGATTAATTCACATAAGTCAGTAATGTTTCTATATGCTAGAAATGAACAAACTGAAGTGACACTCAAGAAAAAGATACCATTTGCAATGGCAACTAAAAAAATCAAGTACCTAGGAATAAAGCTAACCAAAGTTGTAAAAGACCTATACAAAGAAAACTACATAACTCTACTAAAAGAAATAGAAGGGGACCTTAAAAGATGGAAAAATATTCCATGTTCATGGATAGGAAGTCTAAATGTCATTAAGATGTCAGTTCAACCCAAACTCATCTACAGATTCAATGCAATCCCAATCAAAATTCCAACAACCTACTTTGCAGACTTGGAAAAGCTAGTTATCAAATTTATTTGGAAAGGGAATATGCCTCGAATTGCTAAAGACACTCTAAAAAAGAAAAACCAAGTCGGAGGACTTACACTCCCTGACTTTGAAGCTTATTATAAAGCCATAGTTGTCAAAACAGCATGGTACCGGCACAAAGAGAGACATATAGATCAATGGAATCGAATTGAGAATTCGGAGATAGACCCCCAGATCTGTGGCCGACTGATCTTTGATAAGGCCCCCAAAGTCACTGAACTGGGTCATAAAGTTCTTTTCAACAAATGGGGCTGGGAGAGTTGGATATCCATATCCAAAAGAATGAAAGAGGACCCCTACCTCACCCCCTACACAAAAATTAACTCAAAATGGACCAAAGATCTCAATATAAAAGAAAATACCATACAACTCCTAGAAGATAATGTACAAAAACATCTTCAAGACCTTGTATGAGGCGGCCACTTCCTAGACTTTACACCCAAAGCACAAGCAACAAAAGAAAAAATAGATAAATGGGAACTCCTCAAGCTTAGAAGTTTCTGTACCTCAAGGAATTTCTCAAAAAGGTAAAGAGGCAGCCAACTCAATGGGAAAAAATTTTTAAAAACCATGTATCTGACAAAAGATTGATATCTTGCATATATAAAGAAATCCTACAACTCAATGACAATAGTACAGACAGCCCAATTATAAAATGAGCAAAAGATATGAAAAGACAGTTCTCTGAAGAGGAAATACAAACAGCTAAGAAACACATGTAAAATTGTTCAGCTTCACTAGCTATCAGAGAGATGCAAATTGAGACCACAATGAGATATCATCTCACACCGATTAGAGTGGCTGCCATTAAATAAACAGGAAACTACGAATGCTGGAGAGGATGTGGAGAAATTGGAACTCTTATTCATTGTTGGTAGGACTGTATAATGGTTCAGCCACTCCGGAAGTCAGTCTGGCAGTTTCTTAGAAAACTCGATATAGAGGTACCATTCGACCCAGCGATTGCACTTCTCAGTATATACCCGGAAGATCGGAAAGCAGTGACACGAACAGATATCTGCACGCCAATGTTCATAGCAGCATTATTCACAATTGCCAAGAGATGGAAACAACCCAAATGTCCTTCAACAGATGAGTGGATAAATAAAATGTGGTATATACACACGATGGAATGCTACGCGGCAGTAAGAAGGAACGATCTCGTGAAACATATGACAACATGGATGAACCTTGAAGACATAATGCTGAGCGAAATAAGCCAGGCACAAAAAGAGAAATACTATATGCTACCACTAATGTGAACTTTGAAAAATCTAAAACAAATGGTTTATAATGTAGAATGTCGGGGAACTAGCAATAGAGAGTAATTAAGGAGGGGGGAACAATAATCCAAGAAGAACAGATAAGCTATCATGGGTAAATTTAACATTCTGAGAATGCCCAGGAATGACTATGGTCTGTTAATTTCTGATGGGTATAGTAGGAACAAGTTCACAGAAATGTTGCTATATTATGTAACTTTCTTGGGGTAGAGTAGGAACATGTTGAAAGTAAAGTAGTTATCTTAGGTTAGTGGTCTTTTTCTTACTCCCTTGTTATGGTCTCTTTGAAATGTTCTTTTATTGTATTTTTTTAATTGTTTTTTTTTTTTGTTTTTTTATTTTTCATACAGTTGAATTAAAAAAATAGTTAAAAAGAAAAAACAAGGGAAAAAAATATGTAGAGCCCCCTTGAGGAGCCTGTGGAGAATGCAGGGGTATTGGCCTACCCCACTTCAATGGTTGCTAACATGACCACAGACACAGGGGACTGGTGGTTTGATGGGTTGAGCCCTCTACCACAGCATTTACCCTTGGGAATTCTGTTGCTGCAAAGGAGAGGCTAGGCTTCCCTATGGTTGTCCCTAAGAGTCTCCTCCAGAATGCCTCTTTGTAGCTCAGATGTGGCCCTCTCTCTCTACCTAAGCCAACTTGGCAGGTGAAATCACTGCCTTCCCCCCTACGTGGGATCAAACACCCAAGGGAGTGAACCTCCCTGGCAACGTGGAATATGACTCCCGGGGAGGAATGTAGACCCAGCATTGTGGGATGGAGAACATCTTCTTCCAAAAGGGGGATGTGAAAGGGAATGAAATAAGCTTCAGTGGCAGAGAGATTCCAAGAGGAGCCGAGAAGTCACTCGGGTGGGCACTCTTATGCACAATTTAGACAACCCTTTTTAGGTTCTAAAGAATTGGGGTAGCTGGTGGTAGATACCTGAAACTATCAAACTACAACCCAGAACCCATGAATCTCGAAGACAATTGTATAAAAATGTAGCTTATGAGGGGTGACAATGGGATTGGGAAAGCCATAAGGACCACACTTCCCTGTGTCTAGTTTATGGAGGGATGAGTAGAAAAATAGGGGAAGGAAACAAACAAACAAACAGACAAAGGTACCCAGTGTTCTTTTTTACTTTAATTGCTCTTTTCACTTTAATTATTATTCTTGTTATTTTTGTGTGTGTGCTAATGAAGGTGTCAGGGATTGATTTTGGTGATGAATGTACAGCTATGTAATGGTACTGTGAACAATCAAATGTACAATTTGTTTTGTATGACTGTGTAGTATGTGAATATATCTCAATAAAATGAAGATTTAAAAAAAGAAAAAGTAAGAGGATGAAAATCTATAAAACATCAACAAAGGAGACCAAACTATGAAATACTGGACAAAGGATTTGAAAAATTATCTTTGATCTCTTCAAAGATATGAAGGAAAATACAGAGAAGGAACTAAAAGGATATTAGGAAAACTAACAAATGAGCAATATGAGAATTTCAATAAAAAGTTAGAAATTTTAAAAAAGGAACCAAACATAACTACTGGAATTAAAGACCACAATAGCTGAAATAAAAATGTCCCAGGAGGATTTCAACAGGCAGAAAAATGCAACAGTGAACTTGAAGACAAGACTATTGAAATGTGTCTGCTAAGGGGCAGAAAGAACACAAAAATAGCCAAAGAGACCTGTTGGACACCAGTGGGCATACTAATACATGCATTATGGAAGTCTCAGAAGGACAAGAAAGAGAGAAAAGGTCAGAAGGAAATACTGAAAGAAATAATGACAAAAAACTTCCCAGATTTAGAAAAAGACATGAATATGAACCACTAAGAATCCCAGAGAACACTAAACAAGATAAACTTTAAGATATTTTGTCCTAACACATACTGGTCACACTGTCAAATGCACAGGATAAGGAGACAGTTCTGAAAACTGCAAGAGAAAAGCAATGAGTTATGTACAGAGAATCCCAAAAATATTAAGTGCCAATTTCTCATCAGAAACCATGGAGGTAAAAAAGGTGGTGGGATGGAATACTTAAAGTGCAGCAAGAAAAAAATTGCCAACCAAGTATTTTAAATCCAGCAAGACTTTCTTTCAAAAATGGGAGAGAGATTAAGGAATTCTCAGATAAAAGAGGCTGAGGCAGTATATCACCACTAGACCTGCCCTATAAGCAGGGCTAAAAACAGGTCTTCAGATTGAAAGGAAAGGACACTAGACAATGGATAAAAGTGGCATAAAGAAATGATGACCTCCAATAAAGGTAACCATATAGGTAATTATAATACCCATACTATTGTATTTTGGTTATGTAACTCAATTTCTTACTTTTCTATATTCTAAAATGAAAATGCCTAAAACTTAAGGATAAATCTATGGGCTTGGACATACAATGTACAAAGATACAATTTATAACAATTCCAAAAATGGGAGTGGGTGATAGCAGGGAGGTATAGGAATAGTGTATTTGTATGGTATTGAAGTCAATTTGGTATCAAATAAAACATGATTGTTATATATTTAGGATGTTACATTTTAACCCCATGGTAACCACAAGGAAAATATATTAAAACCATACACAGAAAGAAATGTGAAAGGACTCAATATGATACAATACAAAAAATAAAATAAATATGAAAGTAGGCATTAATGGAAGAGTTGAGGGGCAAAAAAAGTATAAAACTTACAAAGACTAAATAGCAAGATGGGAGAAGGACATCCTGCATTATCAGTAGTGACTTTACATGTAAATGGATTAAACTCTCCAATCAAAAGGCAGAGATTGGCAGAATGGATAAAAAAGCATGACCCAAATCTGTGTCGTTTACAAGAGACTCACCTTAAATTCAGTGATATAAGTAGGTTGAAAGTGAAAGGATGGAAAATATGTATATATTGTGCAAGTAGTAACCAAAAGAGAGCTAGGGTAGCTGCACTAACATCAGATAAAATATAATATCAGTCAAAAACTGTTATGAGGGACAAAGGCCATCATTATTTACTGAGAAAGGGTCAATTCAAAAGAAAATGTAAAAATATACATGCATCTAATGGAGGAGGTGCATATATATTGAATCAAATATTGGCAGACTGAAAGGGAGAACTAGACGGTTCTATATTAATAGTAGGAGAGTTAAATACATCACTTTCAATAATGGAAACAGCATCTAGACAGAAGATCAATACGGAAATAGACAATTTGAGTTATACTCTAAACCAATTAGACCTAACAAAAATATATGGAATATTTCACCTAATAGCAAAAGAACATATGTTTGTCTCTACTGCACATGGATAATTCTTCAGGATAGAGCATATCTTAGGTCACAAAAAAGTCACAAATTTTAAAATATTGGAATCATACAATGTATCTTATCCAACTACATCAGAATGAAGTTAGAAATCAATAGCAGAGGGAGAAATGAAAACTTCATAAATACGTGGAAATTAAACAGTGTTATTTTAAACAACAAGTGAGCTAAAGAGGAAATCACAAAGGAAATTAGGAAATATCTTGATTTAGATGAAAAGGAAAACAAAACATATCAAAACTTATGGGATGCAGCAAAGGCAGTGCTGAGTGGAAAATTTATAGCTACAAATGCTTACATTAGAAAAGAAGAAAGATTTAAAATAAGAAACCTATCATCAAAACTGGAGAAACTAAAAGTAGAGGAGCAAACTAAACTGAAACCATCAAAGGAAGGAAATAACAACCATTAGAGCAGAGATAGATGAGATAGAGAATAAATAAACAATAAGAGACAATCAACAAAACCAAAAATTTGGAATTTGAAAGGATCAATAAAATTGAGAAGCCATTAGCTAGACTTTTGAAGAAAAAGAGAGAGAGGCTACAAATAACTAAACTCAGAAATGAGAAGGGAGGCATTACTATCAACCACACAAAATTAAAAGGTCTTTAAGAGGATACTATGAATAACTGTACACCATAAATTAGACAAGCTAGAAGAAATGGACAAATTCCCAGAAACACAATACCTACACTGACTCAGGAAGAAATAAAAGACCCCAATAGAGTAATACCTTGTAAAAAGACTGAATCAGCAATCAATAACCTCCCCAAAAGAAAAGCCCAGAACCAGATGGCTTCACAGGGGTATTTTATCAAACATTCCAAGAAGAATTAACACCAGTCCTGTTCAAAATCTCCTAAACAATTGAAGGGAAGGAAAAACACCTTAATTCATTCTATGAGGCCGCCATCATCCTCACCTTAAAGGCAGATAAATACACCACAATAAAAGAAAGTTAGAGACCAAATCTCTTATGAATTCAGACAGAAAAATCTTCAATAAAATACTAGGAAACTGAACACAACAGCACATAAAAATAATTATGCATCATGATTAAATCAGATTTATGCCACATAAGCAAGGTTAGTTCAGCATTTTAAAAAATCAATAAATGTAATAGACTATATGATGAAGGAAGGGGGGAAAAATGACCATATGACCAACTGATGCAAAATCCAGCACCCTTTCTTGATAAAGACACTAAGAAAATTAAGAATAGAAGGAAACTTCTCCAGCATGATAAAGGTCATATATGAAACATCAACAACTAATACTCAGTGGTGAATGGCTGAAAGCCTTCCCTCTAAGATCAGCAACAAGACAAGGATGCCCACTATCACCATTATTATTCAGCACTGTACTGCAATTTCTCACCTGGGCAATTAGGCAGGATAAAAGAAATGAAAAGGGAAAGGAAGAAGTAAAACTTTCACTATTTGCAGATGACATGATCCTACAGACAGAATATCCTTAAAAATCTACAAAAAAAGATACTAGAGATAATAAATGCATTCACAAAGTGGTAAGATACAAGATCAACACCCAAAATCACTAATGAATAATTGGAAGAGGAAAGCAAGAAAAAAAAATCTATTTACAATGGCAACTAAAAGAATAAAATATATAGTAATAAATCTAACGAAGGATGTAAAGGAAACTACAAGGATGTGCAGGAAACTACAAAACATTGCTGAAAGAAATCAAAAAGACCAAACAAATGGAAGGACATTCCATGAAAATTAAAGATTAAATACTGTTAAGATGTCAAGCCAACCCAAAGTGATTTACAGATTCAATGCAATCCCAATAAAATTTCCAACAGCCTTCTCTGCAGAAATGGAAAAGCCAATCATCAAATTTATGTGGAAGTATAAGGAGCCCTAAATACCCAAAACCATCTTGAAAACAAAGAAAGAAGTTGGAGCACTCACACTTCTTGATCTTAAATCTCATTAGAAAGCTACAGTAATCAAATATCATAGTACAGGCACAAGGACAGACATATAGGCCAATGAATTCAAATTTTTTTAATATTTTTTTATTTTGAAATAAATTCAAAGTTATAGGAACAGTTGCAAAAACAATACAAACCCCATACACAGAACTCCAGCATAACCTGACCCCCCTCCCCCGATACCCCAATCCACCAACTTTAACATGCTGTCACACCAGTATTTCTTTCTCTACCTCCCTCTCTCCCTCCCTCCCTATCTACCATCCATCATCTATTGCTCTGTTGTGCTGGTTTGAATGCATTTTGTACCCCAAACACCATTATCTTTGATGTAGTCTTGTGGGACAGACTTTTGGTGCTGATTAGATTTGCTTGGCATGTGCCCCACCCAGCTGTGAGTGGTGACTCTGGTGGGATACTCCCATGGAGGCGTGGCCCCACCCATTCGGGGTGGGCCTTGATCAGTGGAGCCATATAAATGAGCTGGCTCAAGGAGAGAAAAAACTGAGTGCAGCTGTGAGTGACGTTTTGAAGAGGAGCAAGCTTGCTAGAGAGGAATGTCCTAGGAGAAAGCCATTTTGAAACCAGAACTTTGGAGCAGACGCCAGCCACATGCCTTCCCAGCTAACAGAGGTTTTCCAGACACCATTTGCCATCCTCCAGTGAAGGTACCTGATTACTGATGTGTTACCTTGGACACTTTATGGCCTTAAGACTGTAACTGTATAGCCAAATAAACCCCCTTTTTATAAAAGCCAGTCCATCTCTGGTGTTTTGCATTCTGCAGCATTAGCAAACTAGAACATCTGTCTTCTGAACATATGAGAGCTAGCTGCACCCATCCTTGAACAAACGCTGTAATTCACATATACATTTCCCATGAACAAGAACATTTTTTATGCAATCCCATCAAATGCAGCTAAGAAGTACTAGAGATTCAACATTGATAGAAAGCATACATTCTATATTTCCTTTTTTTTTTTTCCCCAATGTCTCAACTGTGTCCCTTTTAGCCTCCTGTCCTCCATCCTCAGATCCCATCCAGGGTCATCCTTGCCATTCAATTGTCATCTATTTAGACTGTCCTTTTTTTTTTTCTCAATTGTGGAAACATATATACAGCCTAAATCTTCCCATTCTACCCCCTCCTTAGCCTTCCATTAGTGGGATTAATCACATTTAGAATGTTGTAATGCTGTCTCTTTCCCACCATCCATTACTAGAAGTTTCCCTTCACCTCAAACAGCAACCCTACTCTCATTTCTTAACTCCCCATTGCCCCTTCCCCCATTTCCCTTAATCCATACTCCACTTTTCATCTCTATGGTCATATTCTCTGGTAATTTCTTTGTGTTTACTGTGGGGCTTAAAATTAAACTCTTAAATCCATAACAATCTTGTTTTTTCTTTGATACCAACTTAACTTCAATAAGACACATAAACTATGCTCCTATACTCCTCCATTCCCCCATCTTTATATAGTTCTTGTCAAAACTTACATATTTTACATTGAGTTCAAAACCACTGATTTGTCATTAGAGTTTGTGTATTTTATATCATTTAGGAAGTAAATAGTGGCGTTACAATTCACAAATTATTGACTTCTATTTGTATTCCATTGTGGTCAGAGAATGTGCTTTGAATATATCCAATTTTTTTTTTTAATATATTGAGGCTTGTTTTGTGTCCCAGCATATTAGTCCATTCTGGAGAAAGATCCATGATCACTAGAGAAAAATGAGTGTCTTGGTAATTTGGGATGTAAGGTTCTATATATGTCTGTTAAAATTCTCTATATGTCTTTCTCCTTTCTTTGTTTCTCTGTCAGTAGGGCTCCCTTTAGTATCTGAAGTAGGGCAGGTCTTTTATTAGCAAAATCTCTTAGCATTTGTTTGTTTGTGAAAAATTTAAGCTCTCCCTCAAATTTGAAGGAGAGTTTTGCTGGATAAAGTATTCTTGGTTGGAAATTTTTCTCTCTCAGAGTTTTAAATATGTCATGCCACTGCCTTCTTGCCTCCATGGTGGCCTCTGAGTAGTCACTACTTAGTCTTATGTTGTTTCCTTTGTATGTGGTGAATTGCTTTTCTCTTGCTGCTTTCAGAACTTGCTCCTTCTCTTCAGTATTTCACAGTCTGATCAGAATATGTCTTGGAGTGGGTTTATTTGGATGTATTCTATTTGGAGTTCACTGGGCATTTATGCTTTGTGTGTTTATATTGTGTAGAAGGTTGGGGAAGTTTTCCCCAACAATTTCTTTGAATACTCTTTCTAGACCTTTACCCTTCTCTTCCCCTTCTGGGACACCAATGAGTCTTAAGTTTGGATGTTTTATTTTATCTGTCATATCCCTGAGACCCATTTTGATTTTTTCTCCATTCTTTCTTTTGTTCTTTTATTTTCTGTTCTGTGGACTTCTAGGACACTGAGTCATTGTTCAGCTTCATCTAATCTTGTATTATGAGTATCCAGAATCTTTTTAATTTGGCCAACAGTTTCTTTTATTTCCATAAGATCTTCTATTTTTTTATTTACTCTTGTAATGTCTTCTTTATGCTCTTCTAGGGTCTTCTTTATGTCCCTTATATCCTGTTCCATGGTCTTCTTCATGTCCTTTATATCCTTTACCATGTTTTTGTTCCTCGATTGTAGTTCTTTGACTAATTGTGCCGAGTACTGTGTCTCTTCTGATATTTTGATTGGGTCTTCGGGATTGGGTTCTCCATATCATCTGGTTTTATCATATGCATTAAGATTTTCTGTTGTTTTTGGCCTCTTGGCATTTGCTTTGCTTGATAAGTTCCTTTCAAGTTGTAAAAAATGTGGTAAATACACACAATGGAATATTACTCAGCTGTAAAAGGAAATAAAGTCCTGATGCATGTGATAACATGGATGAATCTTGAGGACATCATGTTGAGTGAAATAAGCCAGATAAAAAAGGACAATATTGTATTATCTCTAATAATATGAAATAATTATAATAAGCAAACTCATATAGAACCAGAATCTAGAATATAGGTTTACAAAGGGCTGAGGTGGGGGTATGGAATAGGGAGTTAAGGTTTAAATTGTACATTCTATTTGGGATGATGGAAATGTTTTGGAAATGGATGGCAGTAATCATAGCACAACAATGTGAACTTAAACAGTAGTGCTGAATTATGTACTGGAATGTGGTTAAAAGGGGAAATTTTAGGAAGATTATACGTTACTAGAATTAAAATATTTTACAAATCCATGAGACTGTACAACACAAACAGTGAGCTCTAACGTAAACCACGGACTATAGTTAATAGCACATTTATAAAAATCTGCTTTCATCAATTTTAACAAATGTGCTAAATTAATGCCAGGTGTTAATAATAGGGTTATATATGGGAATCCTGGATTTTATACATAATTTTTGTGTAAACCTACAACTTCTCTAATAAAAACAGAATGCTGGAGTAGCTGTATTAATTTTAGGAAAAAGAACAAGAACAATTATAGGAATAAAAAGGGGCATTACATAAAGATAAAGAGAACAATTATCCAAAAAGATGTAACAATTCTAAATATGTATGTACCTAACAACAGAGCTTCAAATACACAAAGCAAAAACTAAACTGAAAGAAGAAATACACAGCCCCACTGTTATAATTGGAGATTTCAGCATACCACTTTCAGTAATTGCTAGAGCCAGCAGGTGGAAAATCAGTAATGACACAGTTTAACTGAATAGCACCATAAATCAAAGGAATCTAATTGATATTTATAGAATTTTATCCAACAGCAGCAGAATATGTGTTCTTCTCCATCTCACATGGACCATTCCCCAAGATAGATCATATTCTAGTCCATAACACACACCATAGCACATTTAAAAATAGAAATCATACCAAGTACCACAGGGGAATTAAAAAAGAAATCAAAAAAGAAAGAGAGCTGGAAAATAACCAGTTATTTGAAAATTTAAACACCACACATATGAATAACACATGGATCAACATCATCTGAAGAGAAATTTGAAAATATTTCAAACTAAATTAAAATATAAAACAACTTATCAAAATCTGTCTGATGCAGCAAAAGCAGTACTTGTGGTCACAGGTGGGCAAGATTGGCAATAGGTTAATCCATAGCATTAAACTTATGTATTAGAGAGGAAGAAAAAATCTAAAATTAATATCCTAAGTTTCTACATTAGGAAACTGGAGAAAGAAGAGTAATTTAAGCATAAATCATGATAAGAAATGAAATAACAAAAATTAGAGCAGAAATCAATAAAATGGAAACAGGAAAACAACAGAGAAAAAAATATGACAAAAGGTGATGATAAATCAATACATTTATAAAAATCTAGCCAGGACAACCAAAAGAGAACATACAAATTACCGATATCAGAAATGAAATAAAAGTCAATGCTCCTGATCCCATGGATATTAAAATGAGAAAGAATAATATGTACAAAAGCCACTATTTTGATAACCAGATGAAAATGGATCGAGTCCTTGAAGGACACAAAGACACAAACTAACAAAATGCACACAAGGAAGAATCAATATTCTGAACAGGATACACACACATGCACAGAGAGAGAACATATGTAATATGAATAAAACATTAAAGGTTAAATATCATTAAAATGTCAATTATTTCAACTTAGTTTATAAATTCAAAAAATCCTGTAGATATTTTCATGAAATTTGGCAAACCTATCAAATAATTCTAATAGGGGGTTCAAAGGGAGCTGAGGAGCCAAAACAGTTTTAAAGAAATATGCAGTAGAGTGCCTTGCCCTATCAAGGCATATTATATTGTAATTAAGACAGTGTGCTACTGATGCAAGTTGCAGATAGAGACTCATAGAACAATCGTATATACATAATGTGTAATAAATCAATGGGGAAAGGATGAATTACATGATAGATAAAACAGATAGTTCTTTACATGTTTTAATAGAAAACATGAAATTATTTTTTGACCTCCAAATAGGAAGGTTTCGAAAAGAATAATCCATAAAAGAAAAGATTGATAATTTTTGCCATGTTAAAATGAAATAACAAGACAGACTGGGAGAGGATTAGTCACAAATGTAACTGAAAAAGGATTAGTGTCAAGTAAATAAGCCCAATAATTCATAAAGGAAAATGCAAACAACTCAATGGCAAATGGAAAAAGGATATGGGCAGGCAACCTGAATGGGCAGTAGCATGGAAAAATGCCCAGCCTGCCTCACTGATATGGAAAAGGCCAATTAAAATCACGATGAGATTCAATTTCTTACCCATCAGGTGGGTCAAAAATAGGGGAGGTGACATGAATGCTTCAGAGATGAATCTGGTGGTATCTGGTGAAGTGAAATGGAAAGTTCATCTACTACGTAAGCCACAAATCACTCTTGGTTTACATGTAGACCATATTTCCCAAATGCTTCTACCCCAATCTCCACAGGAAGGAAACACATATCACGTCCCGGCCCAATATACGGAACACATATGTGTGAAATGTGTAGGTGTGGATGCATCCTATTACATTCTTGATTCCATCCTACCATCTTTCATTACAATGCTGTCCTTGACCCGCTACTTGATTTCATGATCCATTAATAGGACAACACTTGCTGTGTGAGACATTCTGCCCATAAGCTTTTATTCACATGTACTGAGAGACATGTTCAAGAATGTGCATCATGATTTCATTTGTAATGGCAAAATAAATACATTGATTATGAGTTAACTGGAGGAATGGGAGTTACATGCATCAGTATAGATAACTTTCCAAAACATTATATTGAGAGAAAAATTAAACAAGTTGCAGAAGCATATATATAGTATGATGCTATTTATATAAATATTTTTAACTTTCAAACAATATAGTACATACACACATATGCATATACTATATATATATGTATATATATAGTATATGCATGTTTTAGTCTGCTAAAACTGACAAAATGCAATATACCAGAAATGGGTTTGCTTTTACAGTGGGGATTTATTAACTTATGAGCTTAAAGTTCTTAGGCCATGAAAACAAGGCATCAACAGGTGATGCTTTCTCCCCAGAGATGGCTCCCAGGGATCCTCAGCTCCTCCGTCACATGGCCAGGCTCACAGCGACATCCACTGGTTTCTCCCTTCTCTCCTGGGTTCATTGCTTCTAGCTTCTGGCTTCAGTGACTTCCTCTCTGTTTTCTGTGTGTCTTTCTCTCTGAGCTTCTCAGCAATTTTCTGGTTCTTCTCTCTGTCTTTTATCCTCTTATAAAGGACTCCAGTAAGAGGGTTAAGACCTACCCTGAATGAGGTGGGCTACAGCTCAAGTTAAAATTTTAGAGTGGGTCCACACCCATGGGATTGGATTTGCTCTCAAAACTAATATTTCTTGGTACACACAGTTTCAAGCCACCATATATGTGTATATATGTATAAAATAGCTTAGGGACATATACTTAAGTAGAAAACTTTTAAAATGTGGTAAACGTTTAAACATATACATGGGGATGTTAAAAGTCAGAGTTGGAGAATAGAGACCTTTGGAAGGCAGGGAGAAGAGGATTGAGCAATCACACAAACATATGTTAAAAGTTACAGTGTACAAAAAGTTGTGAAAAAATACAGCAACATGTTAATAGTTGGTCAAGTATATTTTCCTATATACTTCAGATATTTTACAACTTAAAGGGAAGCATGATTACAGATGTGCTTGGCTGTGACAGGGTGAAGAGCCATGTCAGAGTTTGAGTAGGATAATGATCATGGAACTAAGGTTGGTTTTGTTCTGTTCTTGTCTGGAGAGTCTGAGCCTTGACCCCTCTATATGCCAGTCACTGCCCATTTGTTACATCCCTTTAATTCTTATGACAGCTAAGAGTGATGGAGATTGTCACGCCCATTTCACAGATGGAAACTGAAGTTCAGAAAAGTTATGCAGTATAACCCGGCCCAGGTCTGGGAGCTATGACGTAGTGGAGCCACATCGACCCCAGCTTCCCTGACACCTAGACTGACTTTTCCACTACTCCACTGACTTAGTTTGTCAGACTGCTACAATAATACACAGCAGGCTGCCTTGTACAACGGGGATTTATTGGCTCACAGTTTTGAGGTTTGGATTCAAATATCAAGCTATGGCAAGGCTTGCTTCCGCCCTGAAGACTGAAGCAATCCTCGGGCCTCCTTGGCTGCATCTCCTCCTCCCGTCACATGGAGACGTCCTCTCCTTTTTGGCTTCTGTGACTTCTGGGTTCTCTTTACAAGGACTCCAGCAATCCGGATTAAGGCCCACTCTGCTTCGGTCAGCCATACCTCAGCAAAAAATAACACCTTCAAGAGGTCCTGTCTATAATGCATTCACTCCCAGAGGGACACAGTCAAGATTAGGAACATGTATTTGCTGGGGAAAGAATTCAACCTACCACAGCACCACTGTCCCTAAATGTCAGAGGGGGGTCCAGAAAGTGATGGAAAGCTCAGACTGAGTAAAGGCCACACTGCCCCAGACGCTGCCTTTCCTAAAACCCTGGAAAGTGGAGGGTCACTGCCTCTGAGGCTTTTCCTAGAACTTCAGCAGGCACAGAGAGAAAGCACTGAGGGCTGGGACTCAGGGACTCCCTGGGGCTTCTCTCTCAGGGCCTTGCTCCTACGTGGAGACCCTCATTCCATCAGGTCCAGGGAACAGGCCCAAGCTTCAAGTCTAGCTCTGAGGAGGAGTCTGCTGTGCTGGAAGGTTCTGGGCTTAAGAAGATGCCAGAGTCAACAGGGAGCCAATGGTCTCCCCCAATCAAATGATCTGTCTCCCCAGGAAGGTTGCTCTGACGAGGCAATACACAAAGAAGCACTCTGTGAGTGGTGAGATAGATTACATCTATGAGATCATCATCACTCACTGCCCTTTGCAAAATTGCTCCCACCCCATGCAGCCCCCTCCCATGGCCTCAGTCCTCATCTCAGCCCCCCTAAGCACACTCACTGCATGGTCTCAGGGCTCTGGGCCTCTGATCCGCTGGACCTCTGCCAGGTAGGGACCAGTCTCTGGCCACACCAGCTGGGTGTTCCGCTCTCAAACCCTATTCAGCTGCCGAGACATGTCAGCTCTCTCTGCGTGTCCCATTTCCTCTGGTATAATGAGGGCATCAGAAAATGAAATAAAAACTTTAAAAAGATAAGGTGTTTTAGCAAGTGCAGCCACTGTCAGCTAGGCCAGGATGCCACAGAGTCCAGAATGATGTGTAACACGTCTATAGTGTTCCCTTATTTCACTCACCAAACTCAAGTTTCCCCTGGACTTGTGCACCCAAACACTTCTCCCCAAATACCAGGAAACAGTTCAGGTCCTCCATCATGGGCACCCCAAAAATCACTCTGTTCTCCTTGCTACTTCATGCCTCGACCAACCACGATCCACACAAGACTCATCTCAGGCTCTCCAGTGTCCCCAGCTCTCCCCAGCTGGGGTGGGCACCCTTTGCTATAACCCCAAAGACCCCTCTATTTACCCGTAGGACAGCATTTGGAACATGCTGGAAGCACTGAGGTGCCTGTACCCCCTTGGGTGTGCCCAGTGGAACACCAACTCCTGGGCAGCAGAGCCAGTCTCTTCGCCTCTGTCCCCAGGACCTCACACCCCCTCAGCCCCCTGGTGTCTTGGTGGAATGAGCTTGGGGCTCTGGCTGCTGCATGACCCCCTCCTCTCCATGCCCGGGCTGTAAGCACAGCTCAGACATTGAAGAACACAAGCAACGTTGATCTTTGAAGTTCAGTTCATGCAATGGAACATCACATCTCACTGTGAAAAACCTGAGACAAGTAGCATGTCCACCTTCCATGAGTCTAAACTCAAGTATATGTGTGAGAGCCTGTTTCCAGACCTGCCCCTGACGTGGGCTCTTCTGTCTCAGGCACAGGCCCTGCCAGGCTCAACCCAAATGCCTTCTTCCCTTTACTTCTCCCCCAGACCCTCAATTCCTGCAGCAGAGCCCACTGTAATTATTTACAGAAATATCTGTCACCCTAAGGAGACTGCAACCTTCTTAAGGACAGAAAACCTCTCCAATTCATCCTAGCACTACCAGGACCTAGCACCAAACTCACCTGGAGATGCTCAATACATATTTAGGGGTGACTGAATAAATGCATTTATGAGTGAATAAAAGCTGAAGCTGAATTAGTCTTTCCCTTCCTAAGTACACTTTGCACCTTTTTACCTTTAGAACTGTTTGTTCCATTTCCTCTGCCCAGAATACATCAAGAGCTGAAAAAATTCCAAGCCTTGTTCAAATGCTTTTTCCAGAGTCTAAATCAGTGTCTGGCATTTGGGGCTCTCAGTACATATTTGATTAATTAACTTGGCAGGTGATGAAATGGATGGATTCACTGCTCCGTTCATTGCCCCAGACTCCAAGCCCTTAGGCTTCCACTGAGTTACGAGAGAACATCTATCACACCCATCAGCCATTAGTCCAATGCAGAGCAGGGTTCTAGCCCTGGGGACAGAGATGAAGAAGTGGGGCCTTTGTCTTCCAGGCATTTCCAGGGTTGTGGGGAGAGTGTGATATAAGCAAACACAAATGCTCCGAGTCAGGGCTGCAGGGGCTGTGCTAGAGTCTCTAAAGATTACCTGCCCTGAGGACCCAAGGAAGGGAGTGAGAGATTCAACAGGAGTTGAGACGATGGCAGCCAGGTGTCCACACCAAGGTGACCATGAGTTGAACATTAAAGACAGCCCAAAGGGCCAGAGGGAGAACTACAGAGGAGGGAGGCCTGCGCTGGCTTGCAGAGTGGAGAGCTATGGAAAGGTGTAAGAGATGAAGCTAGAAAACAACCAGTGGATGGAGCATGAAGGGTCTTGTCCATTCTGCTAAGAAGCCTGGATTTCCTCTGTGCTCATGGACAGCCACTGATGAGTTCAAACAGGAGCATGGCCCAATGAAAGGAAGACTTTCAGAAGAACATGTGTGTGCAGTATGGAAGGAGAGCTAGCGTAGGGAGAAGCAGGACTGGGGCAGAGAAGGACAGAAGACCCCAATAGGAAACCAACGGCAGATGGTGGGGGTTGGGGGAGGGGTGTCAGCCCAAGTGCAGGGGAGGGAGGTGCAGTGTGAAAGCAGGAGCTGAGGAGGCTCCATGGGGGGGATGGAAGGAATCACAAATCACAAAGTTCTTCTTTATGTGTGAGTGTTTTACTTTTGAATATTTATTCCACTCATAATACTTTTTTGCCACTTTCTTGGGCTGTAGCTAGTCCTACATTCCTCCCAGGGGGTTGAAGGCTCTTTGAAGGAAGATACAGAGCTTTATTCACCTTTAAATCCAATTACTGGCATGACAGGGAGCCCAGTAAACACACGTTGAATGTACATGTAAGCAGAGTCAGTGAAAAAATGTACCAAGTTAGATGTCGCAGTTTATTTTCTTTCAATCTCTTCCTAATTTTTCCTTGATCCAAGATCAAAAGCCCTCAAATTCTATACCGACCCCAAAGCCAGCCTTCATTTGATGCAAAGGGGTCCAGAGAAGTTTCCCACCAAATAGGAGAAAGATTTGAAAATGAAGTCAAGGCAGACAACATCAGGCTGAACCTCAGTAAAATCAAGTTGCAGAAAATCATGTACCTGGATTCAAATTAATTCAACAGAGTTTACCAACAGCTACACTGGAGTGGAGAGGGGCACAGACTTGTGCTAGCTGAGAGCCTCAGACAGCAGAGGCCTGTCTCACTGATGTGCCCATGTGCCTCAGCAGTTGGCACATTCATCTTCACACAGGAAAAACTCAACACTTGTTTATTGGATGAAAGAAAAAAAATATCAGTGAATCAGTGATAATGGTATAAAGACAATAATCTTTAGCAGGGAGAAGTAGGAAAGTGTGATGAATAAATAGATTCCATTAATTGTTGAGGCTGTATGGATAGTATGCACTAACCTAAACGTAGCAAAGGAACATGGCTCTTGAAGATGTTCTTTGAATCCAGAACATTTGAATCCATTTCTTATCCATTATTTACTTTGGTTTAGTTTGAATCCTCAATGCTCAAGCATTGGGTATGGCCCGTTGTCATCTCCCCAAAGCAGGGCAATGAGCAGCTATGAGGCCACATCCCTTATGGTTCAGAGAACAGGAATTTGCTCAAATACGATGTCGACCATGGGCACTCCCGGGAAGGTCGGCATGTACAACACGTGGTCCTGCTAAAACTGCAGTAAGCCTCTCAGGGTGCTGGGAGCCAGAAAACCATTCAGTCTTTCAACTGTTGGCTCAAGCTTTCAATACCAACATATTTTCTGATGTCTTACGGAAGAGATGAGAAAGGGTTGAAGGAGATTGGGCTTGAATTCCAACCCTACCACTCACAAGTGGGCAGGCTGTGCACAGTGCACTTTGACCCTCAGGGCCTCATTTTTATCTTCCAGAAAATTGGGGGTGCTACCCAGTGAGGACAGCACCTAGCACAGTGCCTGCATGCAGAAGGTACTCAACAATGGTGTCAAATATTGTCAGCTGGCAATTCCGTTTATCTGCCTTGGATTTATGCACATCATCTGTAAGAGAGGGTTTAGAAGAGGTGCAACATCAGGCTGCTTCCTTCAGAATAGCTCCACACTGCTAACTTGGGTGGTGGGCAGAATTCCCAGATGCTCCACAAGGTTCCTCGAGGACCTTCTCTCAGTTATTCAATTAAATGCTACTATAGGTGCTGCTACGAAGGGATTTGGCAGCCGGGATTAAGGTCCAAAATCAGCTGATCTTAGAAAAAAGGAATAATATCCTTTGATGGCCTATCCTAATCATATGAGCCCCTGAAAGAGACTGGACTTTTCCTTGTAAAAGAGGTTGGAGGTTTCAGAGGGAAATTCTGCCCTGCTGGCTTTGAAGATGCAGCAGACATCTGGGAGCTGAAAGCAGCCCCCAGGTGATCTCCAGGAAGAAAATGGGACCTTAGTTCTACCATCAGAGGCACTGGATTTTGCCACAACACATGGAAGAGGACCTCAAGCTCCAGATGAGACGATGGTCTTACCAACACCTTGATTTCAGCTGCTCCAGACTCTGAAGAGAGAACTCAACCATGCCATGTCCAGGTTTCTGACCTGCAAAACTTAAGATAATAAATGGGTACTCCTTTAAGTTGCTGAACTTGGGGTCATTTGTTACACAGCAATAGAAGATGAATGCACCCGGGTTCTTCTGTTGCCAATTTTATTTTCTTGAGCTTTAAAAGCTTTCCCATCATAAGACTCTTATAAAAATAATGCTCCTGAAAGAAAACATGACTTAAGACAAGTATCTTTTAACACCTTACAAGGGATGGCACAGTGAGATTTGAGATAATCCCACTCAATTTTGAGATGATCAGCATATTACCTTACTTGGATTTTATAGTAGTGTTATGATTGGTTTTCGGAGAAGTAAATTGATATATGCTTACAGAAAAGTTTAAAGCCACAGAAAAGTAGAAATAAGAAAATATAAGTCATCAATAATCCCACACTCAGAAGCAATCTTGTTAATGTGCTGCTGCATTTCTTTTTCAATCATTTTCTACATTTATTTTAACAAAGCTGAAAACATAATATATGTATTTTAATGTCTTTCAGACTTTGAGTTTGACTGCAATCCAAAAGCATAGATGTTTTACATTACTTAAAAAGAGTTTCACATAACAATACTGTCAGGTAGTTTCTATTTTATTTCATTTAAAACTGTGTTCTTTGCAGCCTACAAATCTGATTGCAAGATCCACTAATGTGTTGTGACCTTTAGTTTAGAAAACATCTGCTACATGCAATTTCCTATCCTAAATTTTCCGCCTAGCATTATTTCATGAAAACTCCCAAAGCTATTAAAATTATTTTGAACATATTTGTAATGACTTTATGATATTACATCTTATTGAGGTGTCTTATCTATTTTATTTACCCATTCTCCTATGTTTGAATAATAGATTGCTTTATATTTTTAAAATTAAGGTAAACATTTTCTTGCCCATTAATCACCCTTTGTTTATTCCTTAGAAGTGTAATTACTAAATGTTTGTATGTTTATCTCCCTTCCAAATAGTGTTGAACCAGAACAAGCAGCCAGAATCAAGTAATTATGTCATTTCATGCCCTTCTCCCTCAAGAGTGCCCTGCACTGAACCAATTTGCTAGAGAAAATGAGGTCTGGGGAGCACGGTTCTTCTTGGGGCTTGATTATCTTGAAGGTGAGAAAGCTTGGGGGGAATATTCAGGCTATGCCCCTGAAGCCAGCCAAAGGAAGGGAAGAGATTCCTTCAACTGCAGTCATCGGAGCAGCACAATAGTCAGCGCTGTGGCTGCCAAAATGTTTTCACTGCTCATTAACTTTTATCATTGTTAATTCTAATGAACTGTGATTTTCATTGCTGCTGAAGCAGGCTGGAGCTGCTCTCCTCCCCCAACAGACTGCATTCCCAGGCAGCCAACATTCAGCATAAATGCCCTCCACAGGGGCCAATGTGCTTGGCCAAGTACTCTCACCTGCTGCTGGGAACCTGCCTGCCTTCCTGTCCTCCCCCACAGCCCAGGCCACACTGAGATTTAAATGCCTCCCTTGAACTAACTCTCTCTCTCTTCCTCACTCCCTTCCTTTTAATGCAATAGTTAAAGCAGAAAATTGACTTATCTCTGCACTAAGTATGGATGCAAATCTTCTGAAATAAGCAGATGTTTTTGTGGGCATGCTTGTGTCACATGGGGACACAAGCTGGGGGGCATCATCTCACATGCTAAAGGCTTCTACAGAAGACCCTCTGTATCTTCAGCTGAGGCTCTCAGTGTTAGGCTGCAGGTATGGTGAAGGTAGGGGGATTAGGTGTGTGCATGTGGGTTCACAGTCAGCATATCTGTCCATTCCATGAAAATGCAAGGGAATATGGTGGTATACATCTCAGTGCTTTGGGCCATGCTGAAACTTCTGCCAAATCCTCTTCTTTCCTTTCTACTCTGGGCTAGTTTTGCTTATGCTGCAAGACAGTCTAGATGTCTTCTCTTCCAGGAAACTTTTCCTTGACTTCTCTTTTCTGGGCTCCAGCAGCACCCACATTTGCCTCTCTTGCTGGAGTATAATTACTTCTTGCTTCCCTGGAGAATGCATCTTAATTTACTTTTGCATCCTCAGCCCAGGGCCTGAAACTGTGTTCTGTAAACTTTGGTTGCAGTGAATGGAAATTGCTGACTCACAACCCTGGGGTTCCTATAGGGAAAATAGACACAGTTTCTTTTCCCCCTTACCTGGCTTCCAGGTGGTAAAGGCACCACTGGTCACAGTAGAGAGTAGTGAAAGTCCCACTCTGTCATATAGCAATCTCAATCAACTATTGGAAGGACATGATTACAGGAGGAGTCAGTGGCAATGGAAATAAAGCCATGCCTTGAGGAAAAAGCATTTTTGCTCATTTTATTAATCAGTTTGTAGGTCATATTTGCTGAACAGATCCTGCTTTTCTTCTGTCAAACCATTTAAGAATTATTTTGCATTATCATTTTAAGAAGTAGCATTTTATCTTTTCCATTGTGATATGATGTGTTCTCAGTTGTAATTATAATTGTCTTGTTTGGTCTGTAAGATAAAGTGTGAAATCATGCCTGAAGACCACACATCCATGGAGCTCATCTAGTACATGGGGAAACTGAGGCTGCTGATCTCCCAGGTGATATACTGACTCCTTCTAGGGGTAATGGGAGGCCTTCTGGGGCAGAGGTGAGTGCTCTTCTCCTGGTTTAAAATGAAATGAAGAGAACTCATCTAATCGACACTCTGTCCCACCATCAGGCAAAAGTAATTCTCAAAATAGAATTAATGTGGGGAAAAATAATCCTTCCTAAAAGTGATATAAGAAAGTCTTCCAACTTCTGACTGGCTTGTATAAGTTTGTAACAGATGATCCCTCTGACTGTAAAAACTAGAAAAAAATTGACAAAGTGGAACATCATACATCTTTCACACTACACCACAGAGAAGTGGATGCAAAGACGTCTAAGAGAACTAAATGCCAAGGAGGATGGCCCTTCTGAACTGAGCAGACACCAGCAGCCACTTACTCCTGTGCAAGCAGGTGCAAGGGCTTGGGTAGGCAGAGGGTTTGGCTTGCCACAGGCAGAGGCATTCTGCTTGTTACGGAGCAACAAGTGGATGGTGGAATCTATAGGAGCTTCAGAAGCAGAACGAATTTCTTCTTCTAACTGATTCAATCCCAAAGGATATTTGCTGAGTGTGACATGGAAGCAGCAGAGTGGGAGACTGGACTGGAAAAAGAGGGAATGGTGTTGGGAGTCTTGATGCACTGAGATCCTGCTAGAGGAAGGGACCCATAATACTGGAAGGGCAGATCTCAGTCTCAAGAAATGGAACCAGAGGTTCCATTTTAGTCAACTAAAATTAACTAGACTTGTAACCCAAATGAACCAGCTTAATTCCTGATTGACCAGCTACTTATCACAGCTGCCTGAAAAAAGAAAAGGTACTATTTGGGAAGGAAAATAATATTTATTCTGGTTTATAGAGCTTTTCAAACCACAATGCCTAAAAAGTTACAACAAATGCAAAGGATACAAATTATTCAAAATGCAAAAAAGCAGGGATAATATGACCCATAATCAGGAGAGAGAAAAGTCAATTAAAGCTGGCCCACAGATGATCCAGATACTGGAAATAGCAGACAAGGACTTCAGAATAAATACTATAATTATGGTCAACAATTTACAAGAAAATATGACAATAATTGGTGAAAAATAGAGAATGTTGATAAAGAAATGGATAATAAACAACACAAACACACCAATAGACATTCCAGAACTGATGTGAAATAAATAAATCATTTGGCTGGGTTTACCAAAAGAATGTACACAGCTAGAAAAAGAAATCAGTGAACTAGAAGTCAGCATAATAAAAGTTTTCCAAACCAAAGCCAAAAAGACAGAAAATAAAATAACAGAGTTTGAGAGACAAGTAGGACAGAGAACAGGAGAATATTAGAAAAGATAACAGTTGAGAATTCCCCCAAATTGATGGAAGATATCAAGTAACTGATTCAAGAGGCTCAGTAAACACTAAGCAGGATAAAATAAGAAAACACACATGGGCACTTTATATTCAAACTGTTGAGCATCAAAAGCAAAAAGAAAATCTTGAAAGCAGCCTTCTTCATCATTAAAAAAAGGACATGTTACAGTAAAGGAAATAACAGCAGTTACAACTGTATCAGAAAAATAAATGATAGAAGCCAGATTACACTGAAATGTCATTTTTAAGTGTTGGGGGAAAAAAAAAAACCTACTAAAATTTTATACCCAGCAAAAATATCCTTCTAACATGCAGCTGAAATAGACATTTTCAGACAAACAAAAGCTAAGAAAACTTTTGTCCCAGCAGAATTGCCCTAAAAGAAGTAATAAAAGTTCTTCAAGTTGAAAAAAATGATACGAACTAGGAACATGATTCTGCAGGAAGAAACAATGACCACCAGAAAATGCACGCACATGCACACATACACATGTAAATAAAAAGAACTATATTTTTTACTTTTACTAAAAATGATTGACTAATAAGAGCAGTAATAAAAAATGTTCTTTGCAGTTAATATATATAGAAGGGAAATTGTCATGGTTAGATTCATTTGTCAACTTAGCCAGGTGATGGTACCCAGCTGTCTGGTCAAGCAAGCACTGGCCTGACCATTGCTACAAGGATGTTTGTGGCTGATTAATAAACCAACAGGCTGGTTTATTATAATCATTAGTCAATTGGCTGCAGCTGTGACTAATGACATCAATAAAGGGCATGTCTTCCACAATGAGAGAATGCCGTTGGCTGGATTTAATCCAATTAATCAATTGAAGACTTTTAAGCAAGCATCACTTCTTCTTTGGCTGACCAGCGAAGTGTTTCCTGAGGAGTTTGTTGAAGTTGCCAGTTCATTTCCTGAGTAGTTCGTTTCCTGAGGAGTTCATCAAACATCTTCACTGGAGTTGCCAGTTTGCTGCCTGCCCTATGGAATTTGGACTCATGCATTTCCACAGTTGCATGAGACAGTTTTATAAGCCTTATATTCATAGATATCTCTCACTGATTTTGCTTCCCTAGAGAACCCTAACTAATTCAGAAATATATGAAAACAATGTACAGATGGTTTGAGAAGGTAAATTGAATTATACTGTTGCAAAGTTCTGAAAAAAGTAGGTTATAATAAGCTAAGGATGCATATTGTAATGACCACTGAAAGTTAAAAAGATATCATTAAATAGCCCATATAGAATGCAAATGATAAAATAAAATTCATTTTGAAATGCAGAAAAGGAGGAACAAAATAACAAGGAACAATAACAAGGAACAGAAGGGCAAATAGAGTACAAATTGCAAGATGATATACTTAAACATTACCATATTAATATCTATATTAAATCTAAATAAACTAGACAATCCAAACAAACGCAGATATTGCCAGATGGGGGGAAAAAAAGACCTAAATATATATGTATTTTTTTTTTTACCAAATACACAGTTCAAATGAAAAGAAACAAAGGTAGCATGAAAGTAAATGATTAGGAAAAAATTTAAAATGTAAATGTGAATCATAAGAAAGCTGATGTAGTTATATAAGTATCAGATTGAGTAAACTTCAAGAGAAAGAGTATTATAAGAGATAAATTATGGCATCTCATAATGATAAAAGTGTCCATTTATCTGAAATACATAACATTCCTAAATCTCTGTTTCTAATAACATAGCTTCAAATTACATAAACAAAAAAATTGTCATTACAAAAGGTATGTGTGTGTATAATGTGTGTGCATGTCTGTGTATGTATATATGTGTGTGTGTGTTGTGTGTGATTTACAACCACAGCTGGATAATTTTACACACCTCTTTCAGGAATTAACAGAATAAACAAAAAAATCAGTAAATATAGAGAAAAACTGAAAAATATCATTAACCAATTTGGCAACTGTGGAACCCTACTTCCAACAATTTCAGAATAAACATTCTTTTCAAAGACTTGTGGACTATTTATCAAAATAGACCAAATGCTTGGTTCAAAAGCAAGTTTCAGTACCTATAAAAGAACTGTAATCAGAGCATTCTTTTCAACCAAAATGGGATTAAATTTGAGAGTCGATAGAACAAAAAGATAATTAGAAAATTCTCAAGTGTTTGGAAATTGAACAGCAAATTGGTATATAACCCATTGTCTAAGAAAGAATCACAATGGAAATTAGAATATATTTGGAACAGAACAATAATGATAATATAGATAAGAAAATTTGGGGATTAGGGCTAAAGCAGTGAATAGAGGGAAATCTATTGCTTTAGATATCTATATTAGAAAACAAAGAAATGTTTCCAATTAATCTAAATTTCCATCTCAAGAAGCTAGAAAAATAAAAACAAATTAAACCAAGGTAAATAAAAAGAAGGAAATGACAAAGATAAAAGCAGAAGTTGATGAATTAGAAAACAGATGTAAAATAGAAAAAGATAAATGAATCCAAAATTTGGTTATTAATAAAGTCTAACTGTGCTGGTTTGAATGTATTATGTCCCCCAGAAAAAGCCATATTCTTTGATGCAGTCTTGTGGGGCAGACAGTTTGGTGCTGATTAGATTTGCATAGAAATGCACCCCACCCAACTGTAGGTGATAACTCTGATGAGATATTTCCATGGAGGCATGGCCCCACCCATTTAGGGTGGGCCTTGATCAGTGGAGCCATATAAATGAGCTGACAAGCAGAATGAACTCAGTGCAGCTGTGAGGGACATTTTGAACAGGAGCTATAGCCAAGAGGGACACTTTGAAGAAAGCACAGGAGCTGCAGATGAGAGTTTGAAAACAGGTGCTGAAAGCAGACTCTTGCTCTGGAGAAGCTGAGAGAGGACAGATATCCCAAGTGCAACTAAGAGTGACATTATTGAGGAACTGAAGCCTAGAGAGGAACATCCTGGGAAAAAGCCATTTTGGAACCAGAACTTTGGAGCAGACACCAGCCATGTGCCTTCCCAGCTAACAGGGGTTTTCTGGACACCATTGGCCATCCTCCAGTGAAGGTACCCGATTGCTGATGTGTTACCTTGGACGCTTTATGGCCTTAAGACTGTGACTGTGTAACCAAATAAACCCCCTTTATAAAAGCCAATCCATCTCTGGTGTTTTGCATTCCAGCAGCATTAGCAAACTAGAACACTAAGAAAATCAGCCAACTTTTAGCAAGACCGATTTTTAAAAGTGAGGAGAGAAAACACAAATTGCTAATGTGGAAAATGAAAATGGTGACGTCATTAAAAGGATTAAGTTAAAAGGATAATACAAGGGAGGGGATTAAGAATGTGGAGAATTCTCTCCCCAAGAAACAAACCATTTATTTGGAGAAAATTATAAAGAAAACGTAAGTCATTTAAGTCTCTGGAGACTTAAATGAATGAATGGGGAAACATTTGTTCAAGAAAATCTGCTAAATTTCAGTAAGCACAGCAAGAGTCTGTGACATTAAAGCACAACAGGTGCCCTCCTCCACCCCCAAGCTCCCTCATGTGGAAACTACTTCAGTAGCTCTAATCTGAAAGGGGGACTCAAGATGATAGAGGCCCACACCCCTCCCCTCACACTCCCCAACACACAGCTCCCATCTAGGACTACAGTTTCACGATGGGAAAGGCAGGCCACCAGCATTTCTCAAGCTCCATTTTGGCAGGTTCAGCTAAGAGGACCAGGGCTCCTTGCCCCCATCAGCGTCTACTCTACCTGAGTAGAGCCGCAAGCTCTACTACATGTTTTCCAAGCCTAAGGTACTAGGTTCCGATCACCCCCCACCCAAGCTGGCTACCCCTAGGGCAGAGAGGGCAAACTGGGATAACCAAGGGCCACCACCTACCCACCACTGCCCACTCAGAGCAGCAAATGTAAATGTAAATTCCATTTACAGTAACATCAACAATAATAAAATACTTAGGAACAAATTTGGCAAATAAGTATAACACAAGAGCACTAAACACTACAAAACATTGTTGAAAGAAATTTTAAAAGATCCAAATAAATGGAAAGACATCCTGTGTTCAGAGATTGGAAAAAATTAATATTGTTAAAAAGGCAATACTCCCCAAATTAATGTACAGATTAAATGCAATCCCTATTGAGAACCCATCCCACTTTTTTTGCAGATATTGGTAAGCTGATCAAATATTCATGTGGAAATACAAGGCACCAAGAATAGTCAACAGTATTGAAAAAGAAGACAACAATATAAAAAAGAAGAACAAAGGATGAACCCTCCCTGATTCCAAAATTTACTACAGGACTACAGTAATAAAGACAGTGGCACTGGTGTAGGATAGATATATAGATCAATGGAGTAGAATTGAGAGCTCATTTATATGTACAGTGAACTGGTTTTGCAAAAAGAATGTCAAAGAAAGGATAGTCTTTTTTTAACAAATGGTTCTGGGTCAACTGTATAAACGAATGAATGGATGAATGGATGACTGAATGAATAACAAAACAATGCCAAAAAACCCATGTCTGACTTAATCACACCACACTGAATGCCATTCCCAAAATTTTTGGAAAAGACAATAGAAGAAGGTTGATCCTTTTATACAACATTGTTACAGAGGTTCCAGGAATAAGGTAAGAAAAAGAAATGAACAATAAAAGAATTGAAAACAAGGAAATAAAATGATTTTATTTACAGTTGGCACGATTGTTTTGTAGTAAATCCAAATAAATCTGTTAGCAACCTATTGCAGCTAATAAATGAACTTAGCTATGTCCAAGAAACAACTGGAAAATGGGATTTTAAATTTTTTTAAATGGTTTATCATTAATAAGTACAAGTATCAAATACATTGATTGTATACTTTGGATGGGTGGTGTGTGAATAAAACCTTTTTTAAAAAAAATCAACTATCCAGGAACAAATTTAACAAAACATACACATGTATATACTTAAAACTACAAAATACTGCTAAAAGAAATTAATGAAGACCTAAATAAATGGAAAGTTATACTTTATTGTGTATTGGAAGACATAGTATGGTTAAGTTCTCAGTTCTCTTCTAATTGATCCATAGATCAAGATAATCGGAATACAATTCACACAGACTTTGTAGAAATTGAAAAGGTGGTTCTAAATGTAAATGTATACAACCAGATTTCATAACCTACCATAAAGCAACACTAAGACAGAGTTGTGTTGGTATAAGGATAAACAACTAGATCATCAAATGGAATAATGTGTTCAGAAATAGCCACACACAAGCAGAGACATTTTATCAATAAATAATGATGGAGTAAACAGACATCTATATGAAAAAATGAATTCTGCTGCTACATCAAACTGCATACTAAAATTAATTCAAAAAGGACCATAGACATAAATATAAAAGCCAAAAATACAAAGCCTAGAAAAGAAAATATAAAATAATGTCTTCAGAACCATGATTTAGGCAAAGATTGCATTAAAAGAACACAAATAGAGCTAACAACTAAAATAGATAATGGAAAAATTTTTAAACTTCTCATCAAAAGACAACTTTAAGAAAATGAAAGTCAAGCCATAGATTGAGAAAATATTTTCAATTCGCTTGTTTGACAAAGGATTTGTACCTAAAATATTTAAAGAACTACCAATTAATGGTGAAAAAAAGAAAAACATTTAAAATACAGGCAAATGACCTGAAGAGACATTTAACAAAAAAAAATGATATCAAAATGACAATAAGCCATGTTTCCTCTGAAGTCATAGATACTCCCTACCCTTGATCTTCCAGGCCACAAATTTGCTTAGGCAAATTACATCAAAAACATGAGCAACAAAATAAAAAGTAGACAAATGTAACTTCATCAAAATCAAAGACTGTTGTGCATCAAATGAGTTTATCATGAAAGTAAAAAGATACACAATAAGAGAAAATGTTTGGAAACCACATATCTGATGAAGATTTAATATCCAGAATGTGTAAAGAAATCCTACAACTCAACAACAAAAAAACATTTTTAAATGGACAAAAGACTCAATAGATATTTCTCCAAAGAAGATATACAATGGCCATTAAGCACATGAAAAGATGCTTAGCATCATTGGCCATTAGGGAAATGCAAATCAAAACCACAATGATATGCCATTTCACAACAATTTGAAAAGCTACGATTAAAAAATTGAAAATTAGAAGTGTTGGAGAGGATGTGGAGAAATAGGAACACTCATTCATTGTTGGTGGGAATGCAAAATCATGCAGCTGCTGTGGAAGACATCTTGGTGGTTCCTCAGAAAGCTAAGTATGGCGCTATCATATGACCTGGCAGTCCCACTGTTAGGTGTATAACCAAACAGATATTTGCGCACTGATGTTCATAATGGCATTATTCACAATTTGCAAAAGATGGAAGCAACCCAAGTGACCATCAACAGATGTATGGAGAAACGAAATGTGGTTTATACCCACAATGCAATATTATTCAGCTGTAAAAAGCAATGAAGTTCTTATGCATGCCACAAGGTGGATGAACCTTGAAGACATCATATTGAGTAAAATAAGCCAGACACGAAAGGACAAATACTTTATGGTCTCACTGAAATAAAATAATTACAATAAGCAAGTTCATAGAATCAGAAACTAGAATACAGACTACCAGGGGCTGGAGTGGGAGATAAGGAATGGGGATTTAATGCATAATTGGTACAGTTTCTATTTGCAATGGTGGGAAATTTTGATAATGGATGGTGTTGATGGTAGCACAACATTGTGAATGTGATTAACAGCACTGAATTATATATTTCAATTGTTGTTAAAAGGGAAAATTTTAGATTGTAGATATGTTTCTAGATTAAAAATTAAATAGTTGTTAAATTGCACTTGGAAAGTTATTACTTCTATGTAAGTATGTTATATTCCACAATAAAAAAAAAGTTAACTCTGGAAAAAAAATTAGAAAGAAACAGCATAGGATGCTACAATGCAAACATGGACCCCTAATGTAAACTATGGACTATTGTTAATAGTATAATTATAATCATAGTGTTTCATCAATTGTAACAAAGATACCACACTAATGCAAAGAGTTAATAATAGTGAAAACTATGTGTATGAGGGGGAGGTATATGGGAACTGTATTTCTGCATGATTTTCTGCAAACCTACAACTTCTTTAATAAAAAATTAAATTTAAAAAAATACTGAGAAAAAATTGAACAGCAAGAAAGCACAGCTGCTACAATGCAAGTGTTTGGCTGGTCCTGTGCATCAATGTGCTACGTTCTTTCAGCTTAGGGCTTTTTCACCTGCACAGCCTTTAGCCTGTGCCTGTTATGTGCCGGGCTTGCCCCACGTCTTACCTTGTTTGCACCTTTCGGTACCCCTGGAGGAAGCCATGATTTTGAAGATGAGTAACAAGAAGTGACCGTCTTCAAATACTGGCTCAGGCTTCTTCCCCCAGACAATGACAGAAGAGGAGCTGGCTGCCGAAGGCTCGGATCTGTTTATAGTCTGGCGGATGAAACTCAGGGACCCAGCATGTGGGCAAGCTGCACGGACAATGGTTGGACTCCTGCCTCTCCAAGTGCTTTTCTCTATGTGATTTTCCAACCCCATTTAACTTTCCACATCACCCTCAGAACCATCATTTCCTTGGGTCCTCAGCAATCTCTGTGAGACAGGAGGATAAGATGTTATTAATCTCATCTGTCCAGAAAAGGAACATGAGTCCAGAGAAGTAAGATGATTTGAGCAAAATCTCAAGGCTTGGGACAGCAGAGTTGAGGCAAGAATTCAAGTCTCCTGACTCCTGATTCTACACGTGCTCGTCCCTGCCCAACCCTTTCCAGCCCTGTCCAGCCCAGCCATTCCCTGCCCAGTCCCCTCTGCCCTACCCAACCCCTTCCAGCCCTGTCCAGCCTAGTCACATCCTGCCCAGGACTTTCTGCCCTGCCCAACCCCTTCCAGTCCTCTCTAGCCCAGTCATGTCCTGCCCAGCACTTTCCACCCTGCCCAACCCCTTCCAGCCCTGTCCAACCTAGTCACATCCTGCCCAGGACTTTCCACCCTGCCCAACCCCTTCCAGCCCTGTCTAGCCCAGTCACATCCTGCCCAGGACCTTCTGCCCTGCCCAGCCCCTTCCAGCCCTGTCCAGCCCCTGCCCAGCAATGCCCCGCCCAGCCTCTGCCACACTCTGTCCAGCCCAGCCATGCCCTGCCCAGTCCAGCCCTGCTCAGCCACACCCAGCTTCACCCAGTCCTGCCCACTAAAGCCATGCTCCTTGAACCCTAGGCCAGCAGGTGACGAAGGCCTGGGTCAGTCCATTTAAGTTCAAAACTGGTGTTTTTCAAGGTTCTAACATTTCCTCTTTAATTCTCAGATTAACGGCTTGGTTTCCTGGCTCCCTGGGAGACTTGTTATTCGTTCCCAAGCACTGGCCCTTCAAGATGGGAAGCCTGACTCGGCTGGGTGGGGTTGCCAAGAATGCAGTTTCCAAGCAGGATGCCCAAATGCTTCCAATTTAATCATCAGTACAGCATTGAGGCACCCTTCTTCTTACTTTTTAAGTTAGCAGAAGCAGGCAGAGGTGAAATTTGACTCCCCCTGTTTAGTATTTCAGCCGTTAGTCACTGGAAAGCAGACAGTCAGAAAGACGAACAGGGACCTTCTACCAAGCCATCAAAAGTTGTTGATTACATTATCGGGTCTTCTTTATCATAGGAAAATTGTTGCTGGGATCAGCCCCCTCAACACAATGGCACAGTAACACATTCCTGTTTTCCTTGTAGCAAGGACAAACAGCAAACTATGACATGGCTCACAGACACCAACAGCCCTATTAGCCAGTTAATGTCATGTTAGAAATAATATTATACACACACACATGCACATGCAGACACACACACCATGAAATGACTCGTGCTTACTCTGGCCATTTTATTAATTTTGTCATTCAAGTTTCTGAAGAACAGGTAATGCAAATTGGTGCATCTACAAGACTTAATCCCTTTATTGTCTGAAAAACATGATTGTTTATTAGTGGGACATTAACATAGAGGAAAGGAAGAAAAAGACACATTTTGCCAATTGAAATGAGAGATGCTTAAAAGAGTTATGGATCTGCCTATTCTCACAGCCCCTGTACTGTCTCTCGTTTTCCCTTGAAGACACGCACTAGTGATGCATGGCACGACACTGGCTTCAATTAAGTATCAACACTGGGAAGTAAATTGGCTTTTTCAAAAAGGCCACAAATAATCTATATGTGGTTTAATGTAAAGCAATGAGCATCTCATTCCTGTTAGTAGGAAGTCCCCTTTCTTGGGAACACTCACACCTGCAAGCCAGAGCTGCGTCAATGTCAAGTGATTTTGGAGAGTCTTTGTGTTTCTGTTTTTGATCACTTAAGCAATGGCACATATGCAGTGGCTACCCTTGTGGAAAATTACACCTATAATAAATGCGTGAGACCAACCCACCATCTGAGAGACAATACTGAGATTCAAATGAAAGCAGTTTCCTGGCATGCTGTACAAATGTGCATGTGTTTTTCTGCTTGGGGCCAACTACCCAACTGTTTTTGCTTCTTTGGAGTAGCTCATGTAAAGACATGAAGCAGAGTCCTTCAGTGTGCGGCCAATATTTTGAATCACAGATGATTAGCCCATTTGTATCCTATATAAAAGAAAAACGCCAGTTCTGCCTATTAGGGAAGGTGCTAATGATGTTGACAGATGATATTAGCCATCCCAGGCAGAGTGACTAATAACATTACAGCACGTTACCCAAATATCCCTCCCTTGTTTGCAGCTGAGGGCCTGGCCTGGCTAGTCAGGCTTACCAGGAGTCAGGTGGTGGAAATCCTTCCTTCTGGTGAACGGGGCAACCAGGGCATTAGGGAGGCCACAGAGAATATGGCATGGGTGACTGCGTTTACTTATGAACTCATCCTATTGATTAAAGAAGTGGCTGGAAAGGCCCCAGCCGAGTGGAGAATGGCAAGTCCTGACTCTGAGTGGAAAGCTCGTGTTCTCAGCGAGCCACTCACCATCTGCTATAGGATGGGTTCTCTTTTGTGGTTGCTATTTAAGAGACCGTAGCTGCTGTTGCTGATGGCCGTCCTGGCCTGCTACTTGTCAAGCCCCCTCTTTTTGGTTCAGGTTCCCATTCGCATGGTTGCAAGGGTGGCCGAAGTGATGCAGGTCTGACCAAATTATGAAACTCCATTCCTCTGAACACAGTGGTAGTTCCAGGGATAGATCTATAACCCAGGAGTGCCAAAGAAATCATTTACCTTTTGCTGGGATTGTAAAGATAAGAGTAAAGAAGCCTCGGGGAGAACGCAGGTATCTTCTCCAGCTATGTGGGAGAGGCCATCTTCAGAATGAGAGAAGGGAAGCAGCACAGAGAGAGCAGAGCCAAGAGAAAGATGCAGGTGAGATGAGGAAGAAGTCGAGACAGCAGGATCTTGGGTTCCCGGATGGAGCCATGCTTGAAGCTCAACCTATCTGTGGACTTCTCCATAATACAAGTCAATATATTTGCACTTTGTTCATGCATGTTTGCATTGGGCTTCCCTTTCTTATAGCAGAAAAGAGTCCTGACAAATCAAGTTCTTGCTCCTACACATGGCCAGCCTAAAGGAGGACCTCCCGAGTCCTCTGCTCTGGGCAGCACACACTGCAACCTTTTCAGGAACCTCTGGGACAAAAGGTTAGTGGCATGCAAGCCACTAACTGATCAAACAGATACACTGCTCCCATCCCCCCTCCCAGCTAATCCTCCCCCTTAACATCAGAAGTGGAATATAGGAAAGAAACAGGAGACAGACCAAATCACCACTGCAGCTTTGGGTTATACACCCAGTCCCCAAAAGGCTCACAGATGCACGAGCAAAAGGATCATCTGACAGCATCATTTTGCAAAGAGGAAAAGTTTCCCAAAGAAGCCCTCAGCTACTGAATAAGGATTGGAAAAGACTAGAGAGAGGAGGCCGGATGCTGAAGTCAGGACTGTGAGCTGGATCCCAAGTCTAGGAAGGGAGTTGGGTAAGTCTCCAAAGACCAAAGACCAAGAGGCAAAAGTCAAAGCCAGGAGCTGAGAGAGAGGAGATATGCAATGAAGAGCATGTCCAGAATAAATGTGGGCAGCAAGAATTTGGTTTCTCTGCAGGGGTGGGATGGGAGAGGGGAGAGCAAGGAGGCCACAGGCCACTGGCATCTTTCAACAGCACAAAAAACACTGACACCCTTGATAAACTCAGACGAAACACAGAAGCCCCTCAGGAACATGGAGGCTGGCACGTGGAGGCAGTGTTCGGTGATCTAAGAAGGAGTGCCACGTGAAAAAATCACTGGACCACCCATTCTTTTCTCTGGCTCCTTGCACCAGAGAACAGCAATCAGTTCTCACAAGGGTCTACAAGCCTGCCATCAGCTGCAGCAGGACAGGATTTTTCACAGTATGATTGTAATTCTACTGAGTATAAAGTTCACTGTGCCTTGATGATGCTCGAGCCCAGGATAGATGGCCTTGGCTGGCAAGCCAGAATCTCGTTGTCTGCAATCAACGTGACAAAGTCTACAGGGAATCCAGGACACAGGAAGGAGACTGTACACCTCAGCTCTGCTGGCAGCAGAGAGGGGCTCTGCCAGCTCCCCTGGATGGTGCTCCTGTTTATGCCCACTGTGGGGACCTTGGCAGGGACCAGCAGAAGGGACCCCAGGGTTGCTCTGTGCCACAAACGAATGCCAGGTTGGAACGAGCATCTGCAGTCCAGCCAGGCAAGTACCTGGGCTCACACCACAGTCAGGTGGGAGAACAGGGGTGGGAGCTGGGAGGAGGGAAGTCTGTGCAGCCCTGGGCTCTGCTGTAGCTCTCAGTCAAGGCACGGTGCTATGACAAACCAGGTACGGCCATACCTTTCTGCACAGAACCTGCAAGGGGAAGTGGACAAAGCAATTGCAGTGTCTAGTATCCCAGGAGCTTGAGAAAGTTTCCTGCTGACCCTCAAAGTACTCTAGTCCTTTGCCAATGCCAGAAATTCCAGCATCAAACCAAAGACTAGGAATCAGGCAGACCTGGATTTCCAAGACAGCCACCCCTCCTTTCATCTCTGTGAACTTGAGCAGGTTGCTCAACCTTTAGGTGCTTTGGATTTCTGATCTGAAAATGGATCATGAAACCCAGGGAGGGCTGAGTGTGAATAGTTTGTAAACCATAAAACCCCAAACAAATACCTGCCATCAATGTAATTATCCAAAGACAGTATTTCAGGAAACTAAAGCCCAGACAGGCCAAGTGACCACAGCTACATGTCAAACAATAGGTTAGTCCCTTGTCCCAGCCAGGGTCTTCTCCACCATTAGCTTTGTGGCAAGCCAAGAACAAGGACCCTTAAAATGCAGGCTGGAGAGAGTCAAGGGGGAGATAAAAGATTCTGGAGGTACAGGCACCTGAGGACACCTCTCTGTTCTGTGCATCCCTCACAGCCATAGTCAGATGGCAGCCTCTCCTCCACAGCTGTGCAGATGGTGGAGGCAACATCGCAGTGAACAGGAGCAGGCTTTAGTCACCTCTTGCCACTTTATGGTTTTCTCACCAGTGCAAACCTAGAAATAGTGAGGTCTTGCAGGATGGTGGTAAGGATTGCATTGTATGGATTCTAACTAAGCAAGTTTTCTAACCACAGGACACTCCCAGAACAAGCCATGCAGCAGAGAAGCCACAGTTGAGCCACCTGCCAGGCACATACACCTGGAGTGGGGTCATGAGTGAGCCCCTGGGCATTGCTTTGGCTCCCCTCACAGGCACCCAGGGCAGGGACCTTACAGAACTCCATCCTCATGCATGTCAGCAGATCTCAGGAAAACCAGTGGCCACAGGCACAGCCAAAGCTGAAAAGCAATAGTAGTTGGGTTCGTACCCAGGGCAGAAGAGGCTTCCAGATTCCTCTGCCCAGAAAAGCTTCTGGACCCAGATACAATCCTGGGAAAAATCCAGGATGAACAAATTCCTTTCTTAGAAATTTAGGCCCATCCAGCCCCAGGCATCAGCATCTCAAAGCATCTGCCTCACGATGGAGATGCAAGGTTATGCCTCCATGACAATAAAAGCCTGTGACTTGCATCCCAGACAGTCCTCATTAGGCCAAGCAGCTGACCACATTAGCACATGGAAACCACAGGGAAATGTTATGTCAAGGGTGGTAAAATAAAAGTAGAAAGTCATCATGAAGCAAAGAGTTGTTCCACCAAATTGCAGAAAGTTATGTTGTTCAAGACACCCAAAGCCATAAACAGGGACCTTGCTGGTCTTGGGGACAGGATTCTGTCTGAATCTACACTGTGCAATGCTGTATGTCTGGAGAGTGCCAACTCTAACCATGTCCAATTATCCACAGCAAAACCCTCCCCAGAGCTGACAGCCCTTAAATCTATCCATCTGACCCTGAGAGTGATTTGGCTTAGTGTGATTTGATGCCTTTTAAGAGCTACTCCCTCTCTAGGAAGACAGGAGTTACGCCCACAGCAGAATTGATCAAAATATGTTCAGAGAATGTGATTTCTTTGGGAAGCTACTGGAATACTCTATCAGATACATGACTCTCGGAGCTGGGTGAGCCCCTATGGCCATTTATCTCTGTCTGATTGCTGTGCTATCTGTGAGCACTTCCTGTGAGAGGATCAGATAGCACTAGCGGTAAAGGCAGATGGATGGAGTGGTGGGAAAAGCACGATCTTTGTGGTCAAAATCTTTTTCACACTCCAGCTTGAAATTAATAGTTACACAACCCTTTGGAAAGTATATAACCTCTCTGGGTCTCAATTTCATATGCTGTGGAATGTGATTAATACGACCTATTTCTCAAGGTAGTCATAAGAAATAGTGAAAATTTATTTAAAGTACTTATTTCAGTTGCTGGCACTAGTAATGCTCAATAAATGGTACATTTGAATAATTATGCCTCCTTTCCTCTTCTTCTCTTCCTTTGCCTTCCCTTCTCCTTCTTCTCCTCCCCCTCCTTTTCAGAAGTAGTAGTATTTCTAGCAGTTAAATGAGATCAAATGTTGTCTTCCTGAAAATGTTCTTTCCTCCTTTGTCCTGGTTCTGCCTTCTGATAGACCCCACCACCACCACCAAGAGCAGCAGTGGGGTAGGGGCTGTGGTTAAGCCAGCCAGACCTAGATGTGTCTACATGTGTGTGTCTTTGTGTGTAATTACCCATATTACCTAAGGAAAGGTTAAACAATGATTTGGTAAACTACAGCCTATGGGCCAAATCCACCCACCACCTGTTTTTGCATGTAAAGCTTTAGTGGAGTACTGCCACACATATTCATTTACATATTGTCTATGACCACTTTCAAGCTACAACAACAGGGTTGAGTAGTTGTGACAGAGACCAGGGGGCCCACAAAGCCTAAATTATTTACTACCCAGCCTTTTGCAGAAAAACTTTGCCAACTCTGGGTTTAAGCAGTCACCATCATAATGAGCAAATATCTTCTGAACACCCATTTGTGCCAAGCACTGTGCTCGGTGCTATAAAAATGACACACATGAGCTCATACCCACATTTGCTGTGCTCTAGAACCTTGTTTGCAAGATGGCCAAACAATTGCTATAAAGAATGGAATATGTTTATGGCAAAACACTTTTTCTTTCCTTTGTCTTTACCTTTTTCTCTAGCTTTATGCATATTTTTATAGTGTCTAATTTGGCAGAGATGCTGTAACAAATATTATTCAATCAGTTGCCTTAAACAATGGCAATTTATTAGGTCATAATTTGGCAACTAGAAGAAGTCCAAAATTGAAGGATCAGCAAGGCCAGTTCCATTGACTTCTGACTTCTAGCTCCTGCCTGTGATTTTCTCTATGTCTGAATTTCTTCTACTTATAAAGAGCTGCAGTAATATGGATTAAGATCCAACCTCATTCATTTGGGCAGTACCTCATCTAAATCACATCTTCAAAGGGTTCTATTTACAATGGGTTCACACCCACAGGAAAGTGGAGAAGAATTGAGAACATGCCCAAATTGGGAACAGAATTCAATCTACTACAGTCCACCCTCTGGACCTAAAAGACATGTACTTCCCACATGAAAAACACATACACTGACTCTTGAAATCCTAAAAGCCTGAAGTCATTTCAGTAAAACTCTAAGTTCAAAGTTTCATCAAAATTAGCCATGCATGTTTGTGCTGTAGCAAATTTCCTCTCCATCTGTGGATCTGTAAAAACTCAGAAATAAGCTTTCTGATTCCAAAAAACAATGGTGGGACAGGCTTAGGATGGACATTTTAATTAAAAGTTAGACATTTTAATTAAAAGTTAAACAGGAGTCATGAGTCCAAGCAAATCTGAAAACTGGGAGGGCAAACTCCATTAGATTTCAAGGTCTGAGAGTCATCTCTGGATCAATACTGTGTCCCCCGGGGCCAGCTGGAGTGGCAGCTTCATGTGCTCCAAGCACTTGTGCAGCCACCATGCTCTCTCCACATGCTAGAACCTAGGCTCCACCCTCTCCAAGCATCAGAACAGTTGTGTCACTCTGCCTGAAAACTGGGGTTTAGGCCCCACCCTCTTCAATAATTGGGGTGGTGGCCAAACCTCCCCAAACACCTGTCACAGGCCCATCCTCTCTGAGCATTGGTGTTAGTGACTGAACTCTCCCCAAAGAGGGCATAAGTCCTGCCCCCTCCAAGCCCAGGGGCAGACCAGCCCTTTCCATGCCCGTGGGTGGCCCTGCTCTCTTGGCCTGAGGAGGTCTTTTCAGCCCAGGCCTCAGCTTCTTTCTGCCCTAGAAGTCCTTCTTCCTTCAATTCATCACTTCCCTTTCCCTTTCAATCCAGGCTGCCAGTGCTTCTGTCATACAAATTTTGCAAAACCTTTGTCAGCTTTTCAGGCAATTTAAGGTGATCCAAACCATCAGACAAAAGGACTTCCCACATATCTTTCCTGGATAACATTTCCAATCCTAACTTCCTCTGAAAGGCTGACTAGATCTGTGTGCAGCCACAATCTCTTTAGCAAAGGGTTGTTCAGTTAAACTCTCACATGAAGTCCGTTTCTCTGGGGACTCACTTCCCAGAAGCTCTCAGAAGGCCCTATTAAAGCCACTTCTGGCTCTAGTCTCAGAGCACACTATCTGGATTGGCAATTTGGAAATTGAGAATTTCCAAAGCATTGCTTGTTGGTTCCTTTGTGCGTAAGAGTTCAGTTCTCAGTTTATCCCTTTCTTCTTGCATTTTACTGTAAGCTGAAAGGAGAAGCCAGGCTGCACCTTCCACACTCAGCTTGGAAATCTCAGTTAAATACCCAAGTTCATTGCTTATGATTTCCGCTTTCAATCCAACACTATGACATAATTCAGATCACCTTTCCTTGAGTTTCCTATAACAGTAATCATTTCCTTCTAAGGCCTCATGGGAAGTAACTCTAACATCTATATCTCTACCAATAGTCTCTTCAAGGCAATGTATGCTTTTTCTATCAAGCACCTCAAAATTCTTCTAGCCCATGCCCATTACCCAATTCCAAAGCCAATTCCACACTTTCCAGTATATAAAAAAAAAAACTATTTTAGTTTTCCTGAGTTATTATGTAAATCACACAATGTGTTCAGTTAAACAATGGGAATTTATTGGCTAATGGATTTGAGGGTAAGAGAAGTCCAAAATTGATATGTCAGCAAGATAATGCTTTCTCCCCAAAGACTGTGGCTTTCTGGTAGGGCTGTAGGTGATCCTTGGGGTTTGTTTGCATGTATCCCCACCTTGCATCACATGACAATGTCCTCTCCTTTCCCTTCTGGATTCTATTGACTCTTGGCTTCCAGCTCCTCCCCATGGCTTTCTCTGATGATGTCTGAGTTCCTCCTGCTTATAAATGACTCCAGTAACCTGGATCAAGACTCAAACTCATTCATTTGAGCCAACATTAACTAAAACAACATCTTCAAGAGCTCCTACTATAAAGTGCCAAATGCTGTACCAAACACAGAGAATCCTTTCCTTCTTTCAAGGGATTGTTTTACAAAGTAAATTTTCATAGGCTTTTGCTTTATATAAATAACTGTGGGCCCATAGCCTTTTTCAGCTATGCTTCTGCAGAGGGCTGGACCCTGCTCTGCAGTGACAAGGAGCAGAGAGAACAATCTAAGCATCAACTGGACAATCACTGCCATCTCCAGCCAGCTCCCACAAACTACCAAGAGAATGAGGTTTGCTGCCTTCCAGGCCACAGCACCTTCCAAATAGCAGTGGCAGAAGGGGAGCAACGTAGTCCCACAAAACACCAGGCTTGTGGATGTCTCAGCTGGGTCAGCAGATCAGCAGGAGAAACAAACAGGCAGGAAGTCCTGATACCACAGACTCAGTAAATCCCCTTCTGTTTAAACAGCGAGTCCATCTCCAGGTGTCTTGTGACCCACTCTTTGCACACTGCACAACCAGCACCCCTCACCCCTGCCAGGCCAGTTGCATGTGAACTTACTTCAGACTACCTTCTACCTACTCTGATTCCAATGTCTGTTCCCACTATCCCATCCAAGCTGCTCATGTCAAGGGATCCAGTGACCTCCATGTGGCCCAGGCCAAAGGGCCCCTCTCTGTCCTCATCTTGGGGCTTATCCTGGTGGTCTTTAACCCAGTGAGGTATTCCCTCCATCGGGAGACTCTCCTCTCTTGGCCCCACAACCACACATGCTCCTGGTTTCTGCTAACCTTCGGGGCTCCTCCTCCTCTACCTGATACTTACTGCCAAGTGCCTTGTGTCTCAGGGGGTACCCCAGGACCTCTCCTCTATCTGACTTGCTTTCTTGGTGGTCTCACTTTGTTCCATAGCTTTACATCTCACAACCATGTTGTTGTCTTACAAATTTGTATACAGACTCTCACATCTCCTCGTACCCCCAGTCAAATAAACAACTCTCCACCTCAATGTCTAAGAGATATCTCAAATACGATACATGCACAATGGAATCCTTGATCCACTCCTGCTAACCACACAGGAGATTGCTTCTCCCTCTGTCTTCCCTTCTCAGCAAATGGAAATAATACCCATTAACTTGTCACTCTCTCCTCCTGCCTATCTACCTCCCTCCACCCCAACAAGTCTCTTTAACAAATGCACAATCAAACATTATCATTGATTTCTGCCTTGCCTCTTGTATCTACCCATCCAATCCACCAATAAGTCCCACCTGGTTCTCTCTCCTAAGTACCCCGCAGATCCTTCCAATTCCCTCCATGACTTCTTCAATCATAATAATACAAACCATCTACTTTCATAGCCACCCTGAACTCAATCTTTACCCCTACAATTCATTCTCAAAATGGTAGACAGAATGAGGTTTAAAGCTAAATTGGATCATGTTGCTCCTGTGTTTCAGACCCTTCGACGTTTCCATGCACTTGGAGTACGATCCAATCCATTTGCCATGCCCCCCCCACCCCCACCGTGAACTGGCCCTGCCAGCTCTCCACCCTCGACTCATTGTGGTTCAGGCCCTTTTCACGGACTATTCCTTTTATGTAAACCTTCCTTTACCCCCCTCAAAATGATATTCTTCAGGTTTGCTCTTTCTCACTATTCATGCCTCAACCAAAATGTCTCCTTCTCAGAGAACTCTTTCCTGAAGCTATCTAACTCTGTCCTCCTTCCTACATGGCATTTTATGCTCTCTAATTTTACTGCTTTTTAAATTTCCTTTTCTCCTTTAATTTTTACATTGCCCAGCCTCTGTCCCATCATTTTATCTTTTTTCCTCTTCAGTTATTAATTATATACATTACCATTTTATACGTTACCACAGAATTTAAACAACTTACCTTAACAATGTCTTTAAATTCCTCCCAATTAAGGATTCTGAATTATTGAATTCCTATCACTCCCTTCCACCTTCTCACCCCTTCCCACAAATTATATTATTGTTAGGAGTTTTGCATTGACTTTTAGTCTCTAAAATTATTATTGTTAATGTCTCACGTGATGAATATTTATTTAGCTTTTCTCCAAGTTTTCCTTTTTGCTGTTTTACTTTCCTCTCATTTGTAAAAGACAACTTGCACAATGTTCAACTCTGGTGGGACACCTTGGAGACATTGTTACATTGTACACTGGCTTCCATTATTCCATTATTAACCTACTATCTAATGATGTTCCCTTGAAAGTAGCATGCCTTCTCTCTGCTTACCTTTAAGACCTTCTCTTTTTCTTTGGCACTCTGCAGATTCACAGGGCTTCCTAAACTGAGAGATGGAATCTTTCATAAATTCTAGAAAATCTTCACTTATTATTTTTTGTAGTGTTTTCTATTCTTTCTGTTATTTCCTCCCAAAACTGATTAATTTGAACATTCTCACTTTATCTTCCATAACACTTAAACTCTCTCTCTTTTTTTTTTAATTTCTTTGCCCTCTGAACTGCATTCCAAGTGAATGTCTTTCCAGATAATAAGAGTTTGCTCTTTGACTGTGATGGTGAGACTCATGTGCCAACCTGGCCAAGTAATGGTACCCAGCTGTTTGGTCAAGCAAGCACAGGCCTGCTACTTTGAGGACATTTCATGGACTTAAATCATCAGTAAGTTGATTGCATCTAGGGCTGATTACATCTACAATCAACTAAGGAGATTGTCTTCAGCAATGAGGACCCTCATTCCAATCAGCTGAAGGCTTTAAAAGGAGAAGTGATGACTTCAGCAGGCAGAAGAGAAAATTTTCATCTCTGCTTCAGTCGGCCAGCTTCTCCTGGGGAATGCACCAAAAACCTTTATCAGAGTTCCCAACTTGCAGCCTACCCTACAGAATTTGGACTCATGCATCTCCACAGTTGCATGAGACAATTTTATAAAATCTCATAATATTTACGGATATCTCCTGTTGGTTGTTTCCCTAGAGAACCCTAACTAATACATTGACTGTATCTAAACTCATGTTTAATATAGTCCTGAGTTGTTGGGCTTGGCTTTTAATAAAGTTTTTACTTTGGAATAATTTTAGATTTACAAAAAAGGGATGCAAAAATAGGACACAGAGTTCCTATATACCCCTCACCCAGTTTCTTCCATTGTTAACATCTTACATTACCATTGTCCATTTGTCAAAACTAAGAAACGACATTACTATTAGCCAAACTCCACACTTCCATCATGTCCACAGCCTTCCCCTTCCCAGACTTTCCTTGGTTTCCATGCCCTTAACAGTGTTGAAGTGCACTGGGAGGAAATCCTTGGAATGCCCCTCAGTTTGTTTTTCCCTGATGTTTTTCTCACAATTAGACTTGGGTTATGGGTTTTTAGAAACAAAGAAGTGGAGTTCCCCTTGTGTCACACCCTCTCAGGGGGCACCTGCCACTCATATTGCACTTCATGTGGGGTTTACCTTCATCGATTGCTTAAGGTGAGGTCTGCCAGGTTTCTCCACCTTATAGTAACTATTTCTCCCTTTTCATTATTTGTAAGTGAGTCATAAATTGTAGCCTGCCCTAGGATGGGGGAGAAGTGTACATCCCTGAGATTTTAACTTCAATTACATCTTTTTATTTTTAGAAGTTCTATTTGCTTCTTTCACAAATATGGCTGGTCAATTTTGAGTGTCTTATTTCTTCTCATACTTTCAATCCCCTATTTTACATCTTTAAACATTTAAATAGCCTTATTTTATGTCTTGAGTCCTGTAAGTCCAACATCTGAAGGGTTCCAGGTCTGATTTTGTGTATCTGCTGACTCTCATGCATGGTGGCCAGTTGCCTTGCATGCTTAATGATTTCTTTTTTTAATTATGAGCTCAAGTTCCTTAGAACTTTACTTTGAGGATTATTTGAGATTGATATCTAAAGCGCACACTCCTCCAGTGATTTCAGTCTGATTCTGACAGTATCTAGGGCTACAATCAACCCAGATCTAACTTCAAATTAAATTTTCAGCTTGAGGTTTCTAAGGCCATAGAACTAGTCTGAAGTCAGACCTAATCCCATGTAATCACAGGTTAGGAATTCTCAGTGGGGAATTATTTTCTCTTTGCCATTTTTCTCCCTACCTTGGACTGAGGTAATCAAGTTTCCTTCTGTGCAGCTGACATTTCTCCCCCAATTCACCTTTGGAGGAATCTAAGGTTTCTGAGGGGCTTAATGATCAAGGCCCCAACTTGCATAGTTCCCAGTATTTCTTTCTTGTGATTGCTTTCCCTCCAGTTTATGGGTAGTTCAAGCATAGGCCAATTATTGTCAAACTAGAGATCTCAACCCATTAATTGGTTAATAATCAGTTATTGTGTTGTGACCAGGACTTCTCAAAATGAATTTGGAATAGAACAAGGAATAAAAGGATAGAAATATCTCTAGGATTATTCTACACAGTAGTGCCTCATGCAATTGGGGCTGGCCTTGGAGCAGGGTCAGGAGAGAAAAAAATAAGAAAAAAATATGCAAGGATTCTTTCCACACTCCTTGGCTCACAGGAGATTTCTCCCACTTCCTCTGGCCTGAGGGACAGGATCATCCTGGAGTTTTTGCTGACTGTATCGGCTGAACAGTTTCCCATTTAGAACTTTCTTTGGGTTAAAACTGAAAGATAAAATGGGGAAAAAACAGGAAACTTGCGGCTGCCATATTTGTTGTTCTTGATATTGGAAATTTTTACTTCTCTCCCCAATCTATCTGTTATTATTTGTTTTTCAGAGTCCTTGGGTAGTTGCTTTTTGTATTTTTTCCAAGGTTTTTCATTGTAACTACTGTAAAAATAGGCTGTGGTGGGCTTACTTCATCTTGGCCAGAACTAGACTACATTGGCACTTTTAACAATATGCAATCTTCTTAATTTCTTGTTTGTTTATTGACTTACACCCATCCTCAACTTGAAGAAGTACTTCCTGCACACAAGATCTTTGTTTCTAATTTACTGCTGCATTCTTAAGATTTAGAAAAATGTCTGTTACATAGTAAGCTTTTAATGAATATTTATTGAATCAATGAATCTTTATGCATAGCACTTTTTTCTGCATTTCAAGTTTTACTTAGGATAATTTCCTAGAAGTTAAATTACAGGCCAAAAGATATAATTATCTCTAGGGTTATATTCATGTTGTCAAATTCCTTTCCAAAAGTGTTCCACTCCACACTAATAACTGAGAGTGCCTGTCTCATTAGGTGAGAATTGGATTTATTTTTAAAATTTTCTAATTTTATAGGTGAAGATGTTATCTCCTTATTTTTCTCTGTGCCAAATACTTTTAACCCACAATTTCCTGCTTCTTCTAAGGAAATCTTCATCCCCAGACAAGGCCATTCTGCCAGAGTGTCCGGTGCCATCTGCTTTTGAAACTCCCACAAACGGGGACCCAGTATATTATTGGAGAAAGGAGGGGATGGATGTTTAAAGGATGGAAGCCGAACCATTAGTAACTGCTTACAGAAAACAAGTTCCATTACCTTCTTACCTTTCCCACCCCAAAATTTGTTGTTAATTATCTTCTGAAATAATTAGAAGATGAAACATCTTGCAACCAAAAAGTCTTGCATAAAAATAATGTCATGTGCTTTCAGTTTCCAGTAATGGGGTCTAGGTCATTTGAATTAACCTTACTATAGTAAAAAAAAAAATGCTAGGTAAACTATGTTTTAAAAAATCACATGGCAAGCATTTAATGGTTGAAGACAGGCAGAAACTACCAGATTTCCTTTTAAATTTAATCAATGAAGTAAGCCAAATATTAGAGTTCCAAAGTCCTGTGGGAATTTGCCAATGCAAAACACTTGGGCTTAGATTCAGGGTCTTTGAATCAGTGACAGAGGTCACGGCCCAGGACCCACCCATGCTGGAAAATCTTTGAGATGACATTTTAAGCCTATGGACTCTACTTTCATGGTACTGCAAAACAAATTCTTCCCCACCATGACCCGCTATATCTAGCCCCCAAACAGAAAATCAATAAATAACAGAAAATGTGAAAAGGAAGGCTGCTGAGAAATTCTTATCTTGACATGTTTTCACCCTGGGAAAGCATGGCTCTAGTTTGCTGCGGGACACTGTTTACGAGTTCCAACTTGGCGGGCCTGGGCCAGGGGAACTGATCAGCCCCTAGGAAAGGTAGTGGGGCACGGGTGGTAGCGCCCTCCACGGCCCCCCGGGCCTGAGAAAGTGGAGCCGAATGCAGGCCCCATTTCCTCACCCCAAAGTACAACCGTTGGGGAGGGCTTGCCGGAGAAAACCCCCCCCCCTCCCATGCCTTAACCCGCACCCTCCACCCTTTTCGTTACCATAGCAACTCCCGCCCTCCCCATTGCCGAAGCAACTCCCGCCCCTTTTCAAACAACCCCGCGCCCTCTCAGAACCAATCCAAGCCTTCAACCCCTACAGCTAGCCCGCCCCCTAAACCGCCCTATATAAACGTGTACTCTCCTCTAATAAACGCTCTTGGCTTCATCACCTTCAAAGAAAAGCATCCCGCCTGTTTCCTCTCGCCGCCCTCCACACCTTGCACGCCACCGCCGGGGACCGGGCCCAGTCCCCCGCCTCGCCCTCGCCTCCGGGAAAGAGCCCCCGCCGCCGGTACCCTCCGAGCAATCCCGAGAGCCTAGGGTTCAGCAACCGGCCGCCCCCCACCCCTCAAGAAACAAAAGACAAGGCCGCAGTTTGCCAAGGAGCCTCATTTGGTCCAAGGTGGTCACTACCTGTGGTGCCCACTAGGCTTGGAAACAGTAAATGGAATGCTTCTCGGAAGGAGGGTATATTGGTTTCCTACCTGGTGTATTAGCTTCTCTGAAGGAGGGGAGTATCAGTGGTAATGAATTACCACAGACTTGGCGGCTTAAAAAAATAGAAATGTATTGACTCACAGTTCTGGGGGAGAGAAGTCCAAAGTCAAGGCTTTGATGGGGCCATGATCCTTCTGAAATATGTAGGGGGGGGGAATCCTTCCTTCCTCTTCCTACTTCTGGTGTTTTCCAGCAATCCTTGGTAATCCTTGATGTCCCTTGCTTAGCTTGCAGGTGCGTTGGCCCACCCCCTGCCCCTATCACATGGTCTTCTCCCTGTGTCTGACCCCTTTGTCTAAGGGCATCAGCATGTCCTAATTCAGTATGACCTTCCCTAAACTGAATACATCTGCAATGATCCTCTTTCCAAATAAGGCCACATTCACAGGTGCTTGTGGTTAGGACTTGGACATGTCTTTATGGAGGACACAAGTCAACTCATAATAGAGGACATACTCACCTTTCTCTGCAGCTCCCACAAAGCTTTTCAAGACAGAAGACCATCAAGCAGTCAAAGGTGTTCTCCCCAGTCATAGAACGGACCTCCTGAAGCAACTCTCACGTGTGGCAGAGGGATATAACAGGCCAAAGTGGTTCTGGAAGAGGAAAGCAGAAGAATAAGTGCCCTGAGGCTCTATGCCACCCTCCCACCCAATCCTGTGCTCAGGCTTCACATCGTCCCAACCCAACCAGGTGCCAGAGCATGGGGAGCCTGTCTATTTGGTCCCTTCAGGTCAGCAGAGATCTGCTTTCAGGAGCATTCAGCAGGTGGAAAAGAGGGGAAAGCGGATGTGGCTGGGGCAAATAAACGGTGCTCAGCCTACACCCGATGCCAAATTAACATCAAGAAACTCCCACCCAAGAAATTGCTGAGTTCTCTGTCTTGCCATACAGACTATGTACACATATTAAAGGGTTTCAGGAATTCTGACAACAAAACTATTGGTCTATATATCAGTGTAGTACATCTAGCAGAGTAACTTAGCATTGCTGGTAAATGCTCATTTCCTTCATCCTATAATACTTTAAAATATATCATTGGGAGAAATTACACATTAAATCACTAACAATCTATAGAGGGAAGGTAAAGCCACCACCCTTCTCTCCATACCCTCCTCACTCTTCTCCTAAATGAAGGACACACCGATGTAATGGGGTCATGTCTTTTGGCACCATGCTTTCTAGTAAATGGGATCACTGTGTTTAAAAAACAAAACAACATGCAAGTGGATGTGACATTGTCTAACATCTCTGCAACCCATGACACCAGGCTGAGCAGAGGGCCAGGAATGGCCCTGTTCTAGTTTGCTAATGCTGCTGGAATGCAAAACACCAGAAATGGATTGGCTTTTATAAAGGGGGTTTATTTGGTTACACAGTTACAGTCTTAAGGCCATAAAATGTCCAAGGTGACATATCAACAATTGGATACCTTCACTGGAGGATGGCCAATGGTGTCTGGAAAACCTCTGTTAGCTGGGAAGGCACATGGCTGGCGTCTGCTCCAAGTTCTGGTTTCAAAATGGCTTTCTCTCAGGACATTCCTCTCAAGGCCTCAGCTCCTCTTCAAAATGTCACTCTTGGTTGCTCTTGGGGCATCTGTCCTCTCTTAGCTTCTCTGGAGCAAGAGTCTGCTTTCAATGGCCATCTTTCAAACTGTCTCTCATCTGCAGCTACTCTCTCAGCTTCCATGCATTCTTCAAAGTGTCCTTCTTGGCTATAGCAAGTTTGATCCTTCTGTCTGAGCTTATATAGTGCTCCAGTAAACTAATTAAGGCTTACACTGAATGGGCGGGGCCACACCTCCATGGAAATATCCAATGAAAGATCTTGCCCTCAATTGAGTGATCATATCTCCATGGAAACATCCAATCAAAAATCTCCAACCCAATCAACACCCATACGTTTCCTGCCCACACAAGAGTACATCAAAGATAATGGTGTTTTGGGGGACATAATACATCCAAACCAACACAGGCTCCAAGGTAGGTGCAAATATCTTGCTCTTACTTAACTAAGTTCTGAAGCATTAAGGCATTTTCAGTATTTCTGGCTTCAGGTTAGCTGGTGGTAAAATCTGACACTGTGGGTCTTGGCCCTAAGCTGTGTGCTTCAGTCTAACTAATGAAAGAACCTTACATCCATTACAAGGAGTTAGAGGAGCTCAATGGGTTAATGAAGTGCTTTGTGTCCTACATACATATTTAGAATTTCATGAAGAGGAAGGGCGTTATAAAGAGTGCATTCCAGGCACCCTGGGCCAAAAACTATTAACAGTTAGAATTTTACTGGCATTCCCATCAGTATCAATCAACTCTGATATTTGAACCTGATTTGGACGATTGGTCTATGTTCTTTCCATTGCCAAGTGCAGCCTCTACTTTAGTCCGTATTTCATTTACTTCAAAGGCTTGTCTTCCCCACTAGAGAGAAGTCATGGACAAAGACTCTGTCTCATTTTCTCTGAATCCCTAAATTTACCAAATGGAGATACTCATTCTTTCATTCACACTCTCATCTAGCACATTTTTATTGGGCAGCTACTATGAAATAGGTACTGTTAAAGATATAGCAGTTAACAAAGCATCAAAAAACTACTGACCACATGAAAATTATATTCTAATGGGAGAGACAGCTATATACAAGGTATACAAATAGAATATTTAATATGTCAAGGATTGACACCAAGGAGAGAAACAGAATAGGAAAGGATGGCAGGCAGGGTACACTGGAGCCAGTTCATACAGGCTACAAGAGCAAATTATGATATTTTCAGGAATTTTGTGATGCATTTGGTATCATGTTGGTGGCATGGAATTGGCCATGGTAGAAGTTTGTGCATCAGGGAAATCAGCAAAGACTACAAATTCTTGTTGAACTTCCCCCAACCATGAGCCAGCTCTAGAACCATTACCAGAACACCACTGTAGTGAGTGGACTACAGTCAGCAGGAAGGCAGTCTCCACTTCCTGACATGGAGGCTAAAGATGTCCCCACCGAGAAAGGAGCATTTGAGAAAGGCTACCAGAGTGAAGAGATTTCCCAGCAGAAAGCATAGCATAAGCAAACACCCCGAGGCTGGGTGAAATGAGCAGAGGGGAGGAGAGGAGATCCTGAGACCTTACCCTGCATCTACAAAGGCTATCCAGCATCTTAGAGCCCTCCAGGGGAATCAGTCTAAGTTCTATTAGGGAAAAAGAGGAGAGGGAGAGAGATGGAGCAAGAAGGAGAGAGAAGACAGACAGAGGGAAGAGAGAAAAGGAGGAGGGAGGGAAAGAGAAAGACAAAAGAGAAAGAGAGAAGGGAAAGAGGAAGTAAAACATGGAGAGAAAGGAAGAGAAAAAGAAGAGAGAGGGGAGAGAAAGGACAGAGAGAGAGTATTTGCAAGTGCTAGTGGATGCCTTCAACGTGAGGCCACTCTTGGCTCTGTGCAGACTGCCCTCCAGGTTCTCCACCAGCTCACTACCTGGCATAGTTGTCCTGGAAATTAAGAAGTTGCCCAAGTGTTTGGAACCACAAAGTAACAGGTTTCATTTTGTTACTGTGCCCAGGGAGGCTCAGATCTGCTTTGGGTTTCTGCCTCCGAGGCTCTTCGCTTCTGCGGCCAGTGACAGCCCTTCTGGCTAGAGCCGTAGATTTAACCGGGTTGACCTTGAGAAAACCACCCTTGAGCTGCCAAGTTTTAATTCAGTCCAGGGCCCCGGGACCCTTGGAGCTCTGGAGGAATTCCCAGGGTCTGGAGGTAAGACGCTGCAGGGTCTCTGACCTAAAGGACAGCAGGAAGAAAACAGAAGTCACAGGATTCTAAACGGATAAGGGAAGTGGAGGCAGAAGATGCTCATCCACATGGAGAAAATGTGAGGCGGCAAACAGACGCCTTGTGGGGCGTCAGGTGGTGACCTCACATTTGGTCAGTGCCAGCTGCTGACCGTGGACAATCTAGAGCTTATCTGCCGCCCGGCGTCTGGATTCCACACCTTCCTGCAGTGACTCCATTAATCAAAGATGTGCGTAAAACTTAATCGCCGAGCTGCACACCATGTCAGGTTGTAAAATATGAGCTGATTAAGTTCCTTCTAATTTGTATGATAATTAAAATTCTAATTGCGTTCTAATTTTAATTGCGTTCATTGTCCTCCCACTGGGAGGCTGATGGGGCTTTCCTAACGCACATGGAGAGTCCTCTTCGCAGGGGCTGTCTGTCTCTCTGTCTTTCACCAGGGCGCGGAGATAAACGTGCGTGTATTGCTCCAGCCCGTTCTGACGCCAGCCGGCGAGGAGCCGAGGCTGAGTCCATAAATCAAACGCTGAAAGTCGTTTGCTATTTTACCAAATGTCCCTTCCTCTTAATGAACAATTAAACTTGCTAAAGGCATATATGTCCCAGCCTCCCAAGACGCAGGTGAACGTGTCCAGATGAACCAGGTGGAGGCTTTCAGATCCACAGTGTCAAAAAAAGTCCAAGTGCACGTCTACCATTTGACCAGCTCTTCCAAAGGGCAGAGGTGTCTGTCAAGCCCGCGCCCCAGGATGCAGGAAGGGGACGGGGAAAAGAACCATCAGGAGCCAGGTCTGTGCAAAATGTTAGACTGTAGAGCTATTTTTATTCCAGAATTGAATAGTAAATTCACAAATCACATGTTCCCTGAGGGAGATTTTGTATTGGCATTTTGCATTTTGCAACTTGAGGAATTTTGCATTTGAGGAAATCGAGGCACAGCGAGATCAAGCGAAGCCCCAAAGTCAAATAGAGAGTAAGTGGCAGAATTTGAATTAAGCTTTCAATGATTTTACACTACTGGACGCCCCACCTTTGCATAACATAAGTCCCTGCTGTGTGCAGGGTACAATCCTGGGGGAACTGCAAATATTATTTCTTTTTTTTTTAAAAAAAAAGTTTTATTGAAATATATTCACAATCCATACAATCCATCCAAAGTGTGCAATCAAAGGCTTTTAGTGTAATCACAGAGTTGTGCATTCATCACCACAATCAATTTTAGAAAATTGTCATTGCTCCGAAAAGAAAAGCCTCGTACCCCTCAGCAGTCACCTCTCAATACCTCTATCCTTCCCCATCCCTGCATAACTGCTAATCTAATTCTGTCTCTATAGATTTATTTATATTTGTATTTTACATAAATGAATCATACCATATGTACTACATTGCATTTGGTTTCTTTCACTTAGCATATTTTTTAAATTATTGATTTTTTTAAATTAGAGAAGTTGTTGGTTTTCAGAAAAGTCATGTAAAAAATCCAGTGTTCTCATCTACCCCCTACAGTTGACACTTTGCATTATTTTAGTACCTTTGTTACAATTGATGAAAGAATATTAAAATATTACTGTTAACTAAATTATGTAGTTTACATTAGGTGTTTCCCCATATACCACTCTAGTATTAATATCTTGTGCTAGTATGGTATATTTTTTATAATTTTCCCCATATACCACTCTAGTATTAATATCTTGTGCTAGCATGGTATATTTTTTATAATTTGTGAAAGAGCATTCATATACTTCTACTATTAACTAAAGTCCATCGTCCACAGCAGGGTTCACTGTGTTGTATGGTCCCATGCTTTATCTTCTAACTTTCTTTCTAGTAACATACATTCCCCTTTCAACCTCATTCACAAAAGTAATTCAGGGCTGTTAATTACACTTAAAATAATGTGCTGCCATCACCACATATCCATTTCCAAACATTTACAATCAACCTAAACAGAAATTCTGCACAAATTAAGCATCAGTTCCCCATTCTTTACCCCCATTGTATCCTCTGGTAACCTGTATCTAGATTCTAATACTGTAAGTTTGCTTATTATAATTAGTTCATATCAGTGAAATCATGCAATATTGGTCCTTCTGTCTAGCTTATTTCACTCCACTTAATGTCCTCACAGTTCATCCATGGTGTTACATGCATCAGGACTTCATTCCTTCTTACAGCTGAATAATATTCTATCATATGAATATACCACATTTTGTTTATCCTTTCATCAGTTGATGGACGCTTGGGTTGCTTCCATCTTTTGGCAATTGTGAATAACGCTGCTATGAAAATCAGTGGGAAAATATCTGTTCAAATCCCTGCTTTCAGTTCTTCTCGCTGTATACTCAGTAGCAGTTATTCCTGGATCCTAAGACATTCTATACTTAGCTTCCCAAAGAACTGCCAAACTATCATCCACAGCAGCTCCACCATTTTACATTCCCACCGGCAATGAATGAGTGTTCCTATTTCTCCACATCCTCTCCAACACTTGTAGTTTGCTGTTTTTTTTTTTAATAGTGGCCATTCTACAATGTGTGACATGATATCTCATTTTGGTTTTGATTTACATTTCCCTGATAGCTAGTGATGTTGAGCATTTTTTTCATGTTCTTTTTAGCCATTTGTATTTCCTCTTTGGAAAAACTGTCTTAATCAAGTCTTTTGCCCATTTTTTAATTAGGTTGTCTTTCTTTTTATTGTTGAGTTATAGGTTGTCTTTTCAACTTCTTGGCAAAGTCCTTTGAAGCACAGAAGCTTTTAATTTTGAGAAGGTCCCATTTATCTATTATTTCTTTTGTTGCTTGTGCTTCAGTTGTAAAATCTAAGAAACTATTGTTTACCATAAGATCTTGAAAATAGATGCTTCCCTACATTTTCTCATAAGCATTTTATGATCCTGGTTCTTATATTTAAGTCTTTGATTCATTTTGAATTAATTTCTTTAATAAAGTATGAGACAGGGGCCCCCTTTCATTCTTTCACATATGATATGCAGTTTTCCCTGCACCATTTGTTGAAGAAATTATTCTTTCCCAATTGAGTGGACATGGCAGCCTTGTCAAGTATCAGTTGACTATAGATGTGAGAGTCTATTTCTGAACTCTCGGTCTGATTCCATTGGTCTATATGTCTGTCTATGTGCAAGTACCATACTGTTTTGACAAATGTGGCTTTGTAATATACTTCAAAGTCAGGAAGTATGAGTCCTCCAACTTCATTCTTCTTTTTCAAGATGTTTTTGGCTATTCATGGCCCCTTACCTTTCCAAATAAATTTAAAACTTGGCTTTCCCATTTCTGCAAAGTAGGCTATTGGGATTTTGATTGGGATTGCATTGAATCTGAAAATCAATCTGGGTAGAATGGATAATCTTAATGGTATTTAGTCTTCCAATCCATGAACATGGAATGTCCTCCCATATTATCTTCTTTGCTTTGTTTTAGCAAGGTTTTGTAGATTTCTGCAAAGTCCTTTACATCCTTGGATAAATTGACCCCTAGACATTTGATTCTTTTAGTTTCCATTGTTCATGGAATTTTTTTTCTTGATTTTCTCCTGAGATTGCTCATTACTGGTGTATAGAAGCACTATTGATTTTTGCATGTTGATCTTATATCTTGCCATTTTGATGAACTCATTTATTAGCTCTAGTATCTTTGTTATAGTTTTTTTGGACTTTCTATATATATAGGATCATGTCATCTACAAATAGTGGAAGTTTTACTTCTTCCTTTCCAATTTGGATGCCTTTTATTTATTTATTCAACTTCTAGCACAGTCATGAATAACAGTTGTGACAGTGGACATCCTTGTCTTGTTTCAGATCTTAGAGGGAAAACTTTAAGTCTTTTGCCATTGAGTACAGTATTAGCTGTAGATTTTTCATATATGCCCTTTATCATGATGAGGAAGTTTCCTTCTATTCCTATCTTTCTAAGTGTTTTTTATAAAGAAAAGATGCTGGATTTTGTCAAATGCCTTCCCTGCATCAGTTGAGATGATTGTGTGGTTCTTCCCCTTCAATTTGTTAATGCGGTGTTGTCTATCATGGAGAATGATCTGCGCACACTTGAGAAGAACATATATACTGCTGTTTGAGGGTTCAAGATTCTCTATGTCTGTTAGGCCTGGTTTATTTATCATATTATTCAAGTTCTCTTTTTCCTTATTGATCCTCTGTCTATATGTTCTATCTATTGATGAGAGTGGTGTGTTGAAGTCTTCAAAAAGTATTGTAGGGACATGTATTTCTCCCTTCAGTTTTGTCAGGGTTTGCCTCATGTATTTTGGAGCACCATGGTTAAATGCATGAATATTTATGATTATTATTTCTTCTTGGTGGATTGCACTTTTATTAACATATAGTGTCCATCTTGTCACTTACAACAGTTTTGCACTTAAAGTCTATTTTGTCCAATATTGGCTCTTGTTTTTGGTTACTGTTTGCGTGGAATATCTTTTTCCAAACTTTCACTTTCACCATATTTGTGTCTTTGAGTCTAAGGTGAGTCTATTGTAGACAACATATAGTTGGATCACACTTTTTTATCCATTCTGTCAATCTAGGTCTTTTGATTGAGTAGTTTAATCCATTAACATCCAATATTTTTACTGTAAAGTTAGTACTTAGTTCAGCCATTCTTCCCTTGGTTTTTATACATCAAATATTTGTATCTCTTTTAACCCTTTTAGTTACCCTTATTAATCTTCATTCCTACACTCTCCTCCAACCTTCTGTTTCCAGTCTTTTCCTCTCAGCCTGCAGGACTCCCTTTAGTATTTCTTATAGGGCAGATACCTTGTTGAAGAACTCTCTCAGTTTCTGTTTACCTGTGAATATTTTAAACTCTCCCTCATTGTTGAAGGAGAATTTTGCTGGATAAAGAATTTGTGGCTGTTTTTCTCTTTCAGTACCTTAACTATAGCATACCATTGCCTTCTTGCCTCCATGGTTTCTGATGAGAAATCAACACACTCTTATTGTGTTCCCCTTGTATTTGATGAATCACTTTTCTCTGCTGCTTTCAGGATTCTCTTTTTATATCTGGCATTTGAAATTCTGATTAGTATGTGTCTCAGGGTAGGTCTATTAGGATTTATTTTGTTTGGAGTTTGTTGCACTTCTTGGGCATGTACTTTTATGTATTTTGTAAAAGTTGGGAAATTTTTGGCCATTATTTCCTTGAAAATTCTTTCTGCCCCTTTTCCCTTCTCTTCTCTTACTGGGACACCCATGGTGCATATGTTTGTGCACTTTGTGTTGTCATTCAAATCCCTGAGACCTTGCTTAATTTTTTCCATTCTTTTCTCTATCTGTTCTTCTGTCTATACAATTTTGATTGTCCTGTTTTCTAGTTCTCTGAGTCTTTCTTCTGCCTGTTCAAAGCTGCTGTTGTATGCCTCTGATGTACTTTTAATCTCTTCTATTGTGCCTTTCATTCCCATACGTTCTGTTTTTCTTTTTTTCTTTGAAATTCTTATTTATGCTCACCCAGTGTCTTCTTAATACCCTTTATCTCCTTTACGGTATCTTCCTTCATCTCCTTGAATTGATTCAGGAGATTTTTTTCAGCATCATTGATTAGTTTTTTCAAATCTTGTGTTCATCCAAAGTTTTAATTTGTCATTTCACTGGGCCAAATCTTCTTGTTTCTTAGTATGCCTTGTAAATTTTTGCTGATGTCTTGGCATCTGATTATCTTGATGAATTTGCCCTGAAGTTCAGTTTCTCTCTCTTGCATAGGGATTTGTTGTAGACTGGCTTTGTGCTAAGGCCTTTTTTGGACACTTGGTTCAACTTATTCTAGACCTTTAGAAGAGCCCATGTCTAACTTTTCAGATTTTCTCAGCTGTTCTTCATCTGAGTCTTGCCTTGTATATGTGGTACACTTTTTAGGATTACACTATTTGTGCAATTGTTTCATCTCCAGGGGAAAGATTCATTTCCTCTGCTCCTTCTCCAGGAATCTTGATCTGTTCTGTTTGCTTTTGTTTTGCCTCTATAATTTTTTTACTCTCCTTGCATTGCCTCTAGCTGTTTTTGCCTAGTGGTCAAATTCTGGGAGGAAGGCCACCCTGAGAGGATTTTCCTGAGTCAGTATTTCCCAGCCAAAACAGATCCACGGACCCACAAAGAGGAAGCAGGTCAGCTCCAAAGTACCATGGAGAAAGGGTCAGGAAAAACAACAGGAACCATTTTGATGGCTCCCTGAAGCTGTGCTTTCCCGGCTCCCCAGTAGATGATGCTCTTCAGCAAACTGTTCCCCACAGGGGTAAGGAGGTACTGTGTCTATAAACCTCCACTGCCTCTGCCCCTGCTGGAGGTTGGGGAGAAACAGTGGCTGCTTCTGTCATTTTCATGGCAGGCTAAAACAGCAGCTCAGGGGTAAGACCCAGTGATCCAAATTCACGGATTAAAAGCCATGATCAGTGCTTGACTGTGCACCCCCTCCTACCCACCCCCACCCCTCTTCTTGGGGAAGAGGACTTCCACATCCCTCTCTGTCTACCAGGGACTGACCCCAAAAGCAGCCACCTTGAGAGTGGGGAATAGGCACTGGCAGCTGCTGCAGAGCAAGCTACTCACAGTTCTTAACTGCAGTTTCTCAGCCTCTTCCTCCTGCTCTTCCCTGGATCCTGTACAGTGCTTCCCTGGCATCCAGAGTCCCAGAACAAGTGTTTCAGACAGTTCTTGCCTGTCCATTAGCTCTTCTAGAACATACATTATTTCTTATCTTTACCAGTCCTCAGACCTGGATCAATGCATCCTATCTGCTAGGGATGAAGATCTTCTTTTAGGTAAGAAATCTGTCCATTCCAGCCAGCTGATCAGAGGCAGAGCTGTGATTTCTGAGATGGTCCAGCTGACCTCAGAGCCTGTCCTCCTTCCATCTCCCCCAACCCTCTGGCTGCAGAGGACAGAATCTCTGTGATTCTGCACCATCAACACCCAAGTCTTTGCTTATCTGGAATTACCGTGGGCTCAACACAGGAATTTGGTCAAGAGCCAACCAGTATGCCTGGGAGGACAGCAGGGTTAGGACTGCAGAGAAGAGCAGGAAGATGCCAGAGGAAGAAATGATGGGCACTGGTAACTTCAGTCATTACTTTAACAACTATGTAGAGAGACTGCGCAATGTGTCAGGGCATTGTGTTAGCCGGGAGAACACAACACTGAGCTCTGCCTGGTGCAACCCTTCAAGAAGGTGCCAGGCCAGTGGAGAAGCCAGAAACATGAAAAGGTCATCAAGTCTAAGATTGGGAAGCAAGTACACCGAGGAGGGTGAATCCAGAACCCTTGGGGGGGATCCTGAGTGTAGGTTGTAGAGTAAGGAAAGATACCCCCAAAAGAATTCACGCTTGGCTGCTGGTCTCATGCTGCAATTTTCATTACTCAATTTTTCTCATGCTTACTGCACTATTTTAATGGAGCTATTGCTGTTCTCAATACCTGATAATATACCACATGTTTTTTTTACTCCAAAATTGCACAGTAAATTGACAAGTTAGGTAAAAATGAGACCATGTTTTGATGTTTTTTCTATTGCTAAAGTCTCTCCCATCTTAAAATGTCTCCCATCTTTGACCCAGTCCTCAATCCGTTTCCTCCCTTTTTGCATGCAAATATTTCCCTCCCATATTTCTACACTTTCTAATCGTTTTACAGTTGCCAATATCTTGCTTCAACCACAAGACTCTAGTGACACTCCTCTCATGAAAGTCAACAATTAATTCTTAATGCTAAAAAACAAGTGGTATTTTTTCTGTCTTTTCTTACTGGACATCACCTGTGTATTACTTTCTATTTCTGTTGTGACGAAAAAACCTTACCACAAACTTAGTTGCTTAAAACGACTCAAATATACTCTCTTACGGTTCTGGAGGTTGGAAGTCTGGCCTGGTTCTCACTGGGTTAAATCAAAGTGTCAGTAGAACTATGTTCCTTTCTGGAAGCCCTGGGGAAGAATCCTTTTGTCTGTTTGTTTTGCTTTTGTCTTTTCCAGCTTCTAGAGGCCACCTACATTCGTTGGTTCATTGCCACTTCCTCCATCATCAAGCCAACCATGGTGGGTTGAGTCCTTCCTCCATGGAGAACACACATGCTGAGGGGCGTTCTGGAGCTCGGGCCCTCTGCTCCCTCCACCGTCACTACTGTAGCTACAACCACATCTTCATTTTCCTGGGTTGCAACCATAGCCAGTTAAGTGACCTCCCTTCTTCTAGAGAAGGCTTCCCACCCCTTTATTGCCTGGAAAGACACCACAGCATTCCTAGGTTCCCACCAAGCTCTTGTATTTAGCAACTATGACCATGGGTTAGTTAGTAAATCTCAAAGTGCCTCCGTTACCTCATCTTGAGGGATTTCTATACACCAAGTGATGAGCTAAGTGCTGTACATCTATTATCTCATTTATTTCTCTCACAACTTCATGGAAAGTATTATTATTATTGTCACCATTTTGTAGGTTTAAAAACAGAAGTCATCTAGGTGAAATCATTTGCCCAACAACAAACAGGTAATTGTGTTGGGACTGATCTAGTGCCTGCCTTACCCTGATACTGCGAGGATCAAATGACTTGCTAGTGTGAATTGCTTTGCTAAGTTCTTGGCACACAGGAAACATATAATAAGAACACCATTCTTGTAAACTAAACATGTTATCAAAGATACCAAATTCTGCCCGCAACTGAGTAATAGGGATCAGAGTTATTTTCTGTTTTAGTTCCCTAGGCTGCTCAAAGCAGATACAATGAAATGGGTATGCTCAAACTATGGGAATTTATTAGCTTACAATTTTGATACCAAGAAAATGTTCAGATCAAGGCATCATCAAGGTGATGCTTTCTTCCCAAAGACTGGCAACTGGCAAGCCTTAGCTTCTCTGCCACATGGCAAGGCACACAGTGGTGTTGTTTTCAGCTTCTTGCTTCCATAGCTTTTTTGTTGTCTGAATTTATTTTCTCTTATAAAGGACTCCAGTAAAAGGATTAAGACCCATCCTTATTGAGGTGGGATGCTCCTTAACTGAAGCAGCATCATTCAAAGGTCCTACTTACAATGGGTTCACACCCACAAGAATGAGCATGCTTTAAGAGCATGTTTTTCTGGGGTACATACAGCTTCTAACCTCCACACTTTCCCACCCAAATTAACAACAACAATAGACAAAATACTTAAAATGGTTATCCAAACCCGAGACATTAGACGATGCACAGTATCAATCCCTGAAATACGGAAACAAACAAGCTGAGCTCAACAAATTCCCTAGCTTACTGCTTCAAGAGAATTTCCAGGCTGAGATGCAGAGAGGGGGAGCCCAGGTGGACCCTGACAGACTCCCTGAGTTGGCAGGTTGGAGCTGAGAGTCTTGGAAGACCAAGACAGCTGGAGTCCACATGGCAGCAAACTGTGGAGCTCACAGAGAGAGGCCAGCCATCCGCAGAGGGTCCCTTCAAGAGTTCAGCAGATCACTGACCAGTGCTTGCCTGTGAGGGGACTGTCTGAGGGTGGGAAAAGCATCTGGAAGAGTTCTAGAAGAATCCTGGCATGCACCCAGGGCCAGCAATAGTGCTTGCTAACTCGGAAGGTCTTGCCTCAGTAGTGAGGACTAAGAGGCAATAGATGAAGAACTTTTCCTGACTGCCTAGCAAATCATAGAATTAGTGTTGGAAATAAACAAATTGCTTGCAAGTAACTTAACTGTATCCCAGAATAAAAGTCAAGAGTATTTATAGTGATATCAATACCCAGTACCCAATGTGGTAAAATCACAATGTCTGTTATTCCAACAAAGATTACCAGGCATTCAAAGAAGGAGGAAAACATGACCTATAATGAGGAAAATAATCTATCAAGCAAAACTGATGCAGAACTGTGTTAGGTTTAGTTCCTGGGCCCTCAACCCACCCCTGCCCTTAGGAATTTTGGGATAGAGCCACTGCTCCCCCACTCCCACCCCCATCCCCCACCCCACCCTAGGAACTCTGCAGGTCTGCAATAAGCCACCGCCCCCACCCTTAGGAATCCTGAATGTTTAAAATTTTAAATTTTCCCTCTCCCAAGCCCCCACTCTCAAACCAGCCAGTGGAAATCTGCCAGCTACCCCCTTTCCCAAAAGTAGCCACTGAAAGACTGCAAACCTAAACCTGCCAGCCTCCCCATCCCTGAACAAAGAACTTCCCGCCAACCATCCTTTAGAAGCCCTACTGTTCCCTTGACTCAGGGCTGTCACCATTTTCTTAGGTTTCAGCCCTCCTGCACACAGCCAGACAATAAAACTCCTTTGGATCAAATTTTTGTCTCTTCTGTTCTTGATTGAAAAACCTAACAAACTGACCATTAGAATTAGCAGGCAAGAACATTTAAACAATTATATTACTCTGTTTTATACATTTAAAATGGTAAATAGTGATACAGAAGATACAAAGAAGACCTAATTCAAACTTCTAAAGATGAAAACTAATGTCCGAGATGAAAATTGCAATGGATGGGATTAGTGGAAGATTAGATTTAGCAAGGAGAAAAAAATACTGCACTTGAAGACCTCACAATAAAAGCAATCCAAAATGAAACACACAGAGAAAAACAAAAGCACTGAAAAGAACATCAGTGGAATGTGATACAATTTCAAGCAACCTAATATACATGTACCCAGAGCTAGCCAATCTGTGAGATTAAGGACACCGTCCTCCAGAATGCCAAGTAGCCAGAGATTTCCAACACCAACTGCAATGAGTTAGGGTCTTATACAAAGTTAGAGGGAGCCGCCACCAAAGAAAAACCTCACTTCTGCCACCAGCTGCAAGTTTGGGGTTTCCCACAACCACCCTCAGGTTGGATAATTCAGTGGAAAGACTCACAGGATTCACTAAAAGCTGTTAAACTCACAACAAGGGTTTATTACGGGAAAGGACACAGATTAAAACCAGCTAAGGGAAGACGCCTGTAGGACAGAGTCTGGGAGGGTTCCAAGAGTCAGCACTGCTTTTGTCCTTGGAATGCCTGCCAGTGCCCTTGTGTGACAGTCTGCATAGAGTACCGCCAACCCATGAAGCTCACCTGAGCCCTGGGGCTCTGAGGTTTTACTGGGGCTTCATTTCATTGAAGGGGGAAGGACTGACCACCTACCTGGTTGAACCAGGTTTCCAGTGTGGGGGCAGGGCTGACACCCTGTGTCCCCTCATTAGCATGAACTGTCAGGTGAGGTCTGAGAGATCTGCTGTGAATGACACGAATAACAAAGAGGCTCCTGTCACTTGGGACATTCCAAGGGGTTAGGTTACCTTCCAGGAGCTGGGACAAAGGACAGGCCTGTCCTAAGCAAGGCCAAATTCTTTCCTACACAGGCCACCTCCTGGCTTTGAGCCAAGGCCCTCAAAGCAAAATGATCATATTTGTCTGAATGTCTACATTTGTTATAGCATATCAATATGAGTATGCCTAAAGAGACAACTAATGCATCCTATAAAACCATTGCACGTATTTTCATATTTTTGTACTATCTTGACTACTCCTTTCCACCCTTTGCCTAACACTATTTGTACCTTGTGCTAAATTCATGCAGAATTTTTTAGCAAAGAAATTAGAATTAGTTAGGGTACCAGATATTATTTATGTTACTAGAACAAAAAAATGAGTTTAGCAAAGTTGCGAGATACAAGAACAATTTACAAAACAAAAACAAAACAAAAAAAAAACAACACATGTTTATGAGCCATTGGAAACTGAAATTGAAGAAACAATATCATTTACAATAGCATCAAAAATATGATACATTTAGGGATAAATTTCACAGATGATTTAAAAGGCCTTACAACTTTATTCTAAAAATATATATACTGTGGTTAGAAATTAAAGAAGAGCTACAGAATGAGGAGATACACCGTACTCATGGGTTGGAAGACTCAACATTGTTAAGAAATCAATTCTTTCCAAATTATTCTGTAAAATTCAGCGTAATCCATATCAAAAGCCCAGCAGACTTTTTTATAGAAATGGACCGACTGATCCTAAAATTCATTTGGAAAGGCAACACATCTAGAATAGTTAAAAGAATTTGAAGAAAAATAACAACATTGTAGAACAAGTGTATAAAATACTTATAAAGCTCCAGTAATCAAACAGTGTGACTGACTACTGTAACTTTTCCTTTTTTCCTAGGCACTAGCAAAAGGTTGTCCAGTCACACCCTTGACTTTCTCTCCAGAGCACATTTTCCTAACAGTAAAAATCCTAATTTTAGCACCACTTTCAATCTGGATGGGCTAAGAATTTCCCAGATCGTTAAATTCTGGTTCCGTTTTACTTAAAAGTCCTCCTCAATTTACCTCTTTCCTCTCACATTTTACTCTAAGCAGTAAGAAGAAATCCAGATGCACCTTCAACACTTTTCTTGGAAATCTCCTCATCTAAACATCCAAGTTTCTTGTTTCTGAGCTCTGCTTTCCACATAACTGCAGCACTCAATTCAGCTAAGTATTTTCTCACTGTTTAACAAGAACCTCCTTTCCTCCACTTTTCAATAACATGTTCTTCATTTCCTCTGAGCCCTCACCAGCAGCGCCTTTAGCACCCTTATTTCTATTGACAGCCTGTTCAAGACAATCTAGTTTCTTTCCTATAATGCTCCTCAGAATTCTTCCAGGTGGTACCCATTACCCAATGCTGAAGCAACTTGCCCATTTTTAGGTATTTGTTAAAGCACCACCTCATTCCAAGTACCAAAATCTGCATTCATTTCCTGTTGCTTCTGTAAGAAACTAGTGCTACCTTAGTTCCTTAATCAACACACATTTTTTCTTATAATTCTGGAGGAATCCAAACTGAACCTCAAGGGACTAAACCCTAGGTGTTTGCAGGTTCCTTCTGGAGGCTCCAGAAAAGAATCGGTTCCGGGCCTCTTCCAGCTTCTGGCTGCTGCCAGCATTGCTCCGTTCTGGCCACTTCTCTCCTACCTGCTTCCATCATCACATCACAGCCTTCTCCCCTGCTCGCCCTCTCATCTCTTTCTTCTAAGGACCCTCCCAGATAATCCAGAGTAATCTCCCTATATGAAGAGAGCTTTAACTTAACCATAGCTGCAGGGTTCCTATTGCCATATAAGCTAACGATTTCACAGAACCTGGGGATTAAGATGTGGGCATCTTGGGGGGTCCTATTCAGCCTTCCATTCCACCCTGTTCACCCCACCTAAAATTGCAAAACACACACAACACTTCCCAAGTCCCCAAACCTCCTTAGCCATTTTTCAATATCTAAAATATTACACATTTTACTTATTTATTCTGTGTCTTCTCAGAAAACTGTAAGCTCCATGGGGGCAGTGATTTGTTTTGTTCACTGCTGCATTTGCTAGAATCAGCACTAGACAAGTGCCTGGAACATAGTAAGTGTCCAATAATTGTTTGTTGAATAAGAGAATGGATTCTGTCTCAGTGAGCCTCACATATGCTTTGCTTCCCATATTTCTTCTCTCCACTTGGAATTTCAGGGAATGGGTATTCTTCCTGCTTGAAGTCTGTATGGTGGACCTATTAGTTGAACCAGAGACTTCTGCAGGTTTAGGGAATGGGGTTATAGAGCTGTACCCCAAATCATGATCCTAATGTGGCAGCATCATAAAGACAGTCCTGTGATATCTTAACAAATGTGGATCCCGTTAAGTAACAGTGCCACCCATCTCAATAGCTGCGAGTCCAAGTCTCACCTGAAATGTCCCCTCATGTCCCTACTTGTTCAGAAGCTGGCAGAGAAAGGGACTTTGTCTTTACTTTGCTTGAACCTCCCTCCTCCCCATAAGAGTTCAATGAACACTCAATAAATTTAATCAAAATGAGTTGACAGAATCACCTTGCTCATTATTCATTACAATAGGATGGATTTTGTTTTACATTTTTAATGTCATATTTTTAAATGTATTTAAGACTTCATTGGGATTCTGGAGCTTTGCAAGAAAAAGACATTCTCTGTTTCAAATGATGTTTTTGTTTTTTGACCCTAACACATTGAGCAAGATTATTAAGATAGAAGATACTTTTTCCACCCAGTTTCTAGCTTTGACCAAGAGTTTCAAAGCAGATATTTTTCTGCTTCCTCAATGTAAGAGTTTAACTCAAAAGAAGGCTTACTGGAGAAGGATCCTGAAAAGGCAGGCAGAAGTACATTATCAGGATAACCAAATGGTGGCCTGAAATTTAGCATTTACTTATTGAGGACTTACATGTTTCAAGCCTTGTGAAAATTACTCTGCACACATTATCTCATTTACCATTAAAAGCACTGAGGCCCAGAGAGGTGAATCCTAATCCATCCTATTTCCATTATCCCATAATGACACCAAAGTTATGAGAAAGCCCTTGGGAAACAGGAAAGGACTATGAAGTTGAGATGTCAGTGATAATGCAGATGATGATAACTGTGACAACAGTCCCCACACACCTGCCTTCCCACTTCCACTACAGTCATACCACTGAGACAATTTCCTCTCAAAATTTCCCCCTTCTTCATTCATTCATTCATTCATTCATTTTTCAGAAAACAGAGTAACTTTGATGATGCATGATGTGAATTTTAGGTGTCATTCCCCAGGCCCTCAAAAAAAAAAAAAAAAAAAAACCTATTCCCCAAGTAATTATCTTCAAAAGTAAGAACTTAGACCCAATATCTCTGTTGAGTCCTCCCATTGCTTGTTATCTATTATCTATATAATTTGTTCCATGCACTACAGATTTTGCTTCTTGATGGAACTCTAGAAGTGGTATGAAAGTGGAGGGGGTGTATAAATCATTCATGAGCAGAAAGGCTGACCCCATCCTTTCTTGCCTCTTCAGAATACAATGACCTGTTACAGTGGATTGAACGGTGGCCCCAGGAAAAGATATATCCACACCATAATACCTGACCCTGTGTCTGTGACTTCATTTGGAAAAACAGTCTTTGCATCTGTCATTATGTTAAGGATCTTGGAGGGAGATCATCCAGGTGGCCCTTAAGCCAATGACCAGTGTCCTTAGAGGAGACCAAGGAGGAGAGGGGCAATGAAGATGGAGCAGGGACTGGATAGATGCGGCCACAAGCCAAGGAGCACCAGGAGCCACCAGAAGCTGGAGGAGGCCAGGAAGGATTCTCTCCCAGAGCCTTCGGAGGAAGTGCATCCTTGCCAACACCTTGACTTTGGACTTCCAGCCTCCAGAACTGTGGGAGAATAAATTTCTGTTTTAAGCCACCAAGTTTGTGGTAATCTTGTTACAGCAGCCCTAGGAAACAAATACACCAATATTGGGAAATATTAAGCTCAGTGGAAGATTAATAGAAAAGCCAGAGGCTCTGGGGCAGCTGGGGAGCAGGCCACGTCAACCACCTGCCTCCAGCTGCAGCTCTGATCCTTCCCTTCCCTACTGACCATGTCCCCGTGGCCATCTCAGCAGGAGCATGGAGCTCCAGCTCAAAAGGGGTCCCTCCTGCACTGCCAGCCCACTCCTCAGAGTATGTGCTCCTTTCAGGGATATCCAGAGGCATGAGCAGTAGTTAATCAGCATTGGCCTAAAGCACCAGGAACAGGACTCTGAATAAGCAAGAAGGAATGAGGAGGCTCAGGATGTCAAACCAGAAAATTATCCATTCCAAGGAGATCATTCAGGTTGAAGAAAAACCAAAGAACAAGTAGGTAAGCAGGAGTTAGAGCCTGGCAGCCAAAGAGCCCATGAGAAGACAAACAAGAAGTCTTAGGGTCTCTATCATAGGGATGTATTCTGCCCTCTTCACTTTCTAGCTACCTGATGAAAGATGGAGAGCTTCACCCAAGCCCCAGCAGCAGCTGCCGAGGTTGGGGCCAAAGGTGACCCCAGTACCTGGTGAAGGTGACACAAAGAATTCTCTGTCTCAGGAGTCTGGGTACATAAGGATTTTTGCTTCAAGGCTCTCTCTCGATCTGCTACAGACTGAGTGATGTAACGAAAAGAGCAAAAGGTCTCTGGAAGCATCCAGACCTTAAGTCAAGTGTTGGCTATTTTGCAGATACTTTTCCACAGCTCAGTTCACTTTCCTCATTCATTAAAGGAGGCTCATTCAGTTATTCACTTTCAAGCAAATCAAGAAAATATCTAAGTACATGGAGAACTCCTTATTCCAGAGAACATTGGGAACCAAGACCTTATCATAACACAAATGAAGACTATCTTAATGTTGACAGAAATATGAGGTAAACCAGGCAGATAATGATGCCAGAAATAGCAGTTGAAATCCAGTGCTTCAAATAACCTGTTATTTGAAGCCTTGCCTTGCTGGGCTTTTTCATGTCTGAGCCCCATTCCTTCCTCCACCATTTGACAAAACCTGGGCACAGTTCTGTCCCTGATAACCTGGGGCCCCAGGTCCAGCAGGAACACACACAGGGTGCTGCTTGCACGAGACGGAGGGACCCCCTCCTAACCAGTGTCCCCACTGTCCCGGGAGCAGCCTGTCCACCCCCTTCCACAGGCCTGGACCAAGTGGCTCTCCTCACCTGCCCCTTTGCCTTCCAAAAGCCCATCAGTTCTTCAGAATCCAGTTCAGCCTCCTCTATGGGTTTACCTGGCTTTCCAGCTGCACAATCTCACCTTTGATTTCTGATAGCTCTTACGGCACACGACACATGTAGTGACAGCTATACACAGCCATGCAGAACTGTTCAACCATTTCATATCCATTTTCCTCTCTAATTAGATTCTTGTAACAAATTATATTGCTGGCTTCTGAGTCAAAAACAATACACATCCATACTGTTAACTTCAGAAAGTAGAGATATGGGCAAAGAAGAAAGTCAGTCTAATCCTGTCACTCAGAAATAACTAATATTGACACTAAGCTGTATTTTTTTCTGGTTTATTTTCTGTGTGTTGGAAATGTGGTGTTCCAACCAATTCTCCAAAGAAGCTTTAAAGAATTTTGTTTCTTCCTCATATGGTCTTTATAACCTAATCTACATACCCATCAATAAATGTTAGCTATTATCGATGTTAATAAAAATTCAGAGGCAAAACAGTATGATTGAAAGAGGAAAGTCTTTGGAATCAGCTACATTAAGGTTCAAACTAAAGGTCTGACTCTCTGGCTTTGGGTAATATTTGTTTAACTTTTCTGAGCCCAAGTTTCCTCATTGGTAAAATAGAAGTAATAATTTCTTCCTAATGTTTGTTGTGACATGTGAAAGGAAAATAAATATACACTGCTTGCTTTCCCTGTAAGTGATGAATACATTGTTACATTAGTAATATAATTATTAAGAATAAAGTTAGTATTTGTTGAAAGACTGAGAAAGTGAATGCTATAGGAACTGGATAATAAAAACAGAAAAATCCTTTAAAAGGGAAACTTCTGACATTCCGACAACTCCACTGTAGAATTTAATCAAACATGTACACAAGCAAAAATATCTCTTACAAAAATGTGTATTTTAATTACTGCCATAAAACATCTGCTGGCTTTCAATTCATGAGGACAAGCATGTTAGAAAATTATGCCCCTTGGTCAGAGGAAACATTTATATAAATGTTTACAGAGAAAACCGCAGAGAAAATTCAGCACAAGAGTGTTAATATTCTAGAAATTCTGGTGAAGTTTTAGTACAGTCCAGCTTAAGCTCCAGTACAGTTGCAGCCAGTTCATTAAATCCCGAGTATTTGTGTCTGCCCCTCTGTCAGACTCAGTGGGTCTCTTTGCAGAAAACACCCACCTAAAATCAAACAGAGCAGACTGGATTGTATGACAAGGTGTCTTGGAGAAAGTGGGACAGAGCAGGTCGTAGCAGATGAGTCCGACTTCACCGCAGTGGTGGAAGAGAAAGGCGCTGGATGTGCTTGCAGGCGTTCTGTGCCCCTTGGGAGGGAACGAACCTCGTTCCTGGCAGCCACGTGAAACCTCCAGGGGGCTTCTAAGCGCCCTGAGCGCGGACCAAACCCCACACCAGTTAAATCAGAGAGTCTGGGCATGGAGCATCGGCCTCAGCGTTTTATAAATGTGCCCAGGTGATTCCAACTCGCCCACTGTATCCTCAGGTAACGCTTTGCACTCCTGCTGCGAAGTGACTGAATGTCATGGACCGACGGATTCTCAGGGCCTCATTCCCCAGCCTCAGAAACTGCTGCTCCTGCCCGCGCTTCTCGCGTTGCCCTTGACAACGCGCCAGGCTGGTTAATGCAGCCCTGCCCGTGCTCAGGGCCCCATCACCAGCTCTGAGGGTCAGCACGGCTGGACACCCTAGATATGCCCTTCCCACCACCTCCACCACCCGGGCCTGCACCGTCAGCCAGGATGCAGTACGCTGGGCTGGCATCAGCCTTCTACCAGACACTTCTACACCCACAAGGGCCTGAAGGAGGCGACCTAAAAGCATCCGGAGAGGTGTGGTTTAGGTGAACAGCGTCCAACAGTTAACATAGTTATGTGAGGACAAGAGGGAAGCCCAGGAGGACACTGGAGCAGCGAGGGCAATCAGGGACGGCTTCCAGCTAGAGGCAGCACCCGCGAGCTGAGATATGAAGGAGAAATAACATATATCTCAAAAAAGGGGGCAAGTTGGGGAGAGGGTATTCCAGGAACTGGGGTGGCCTCTTGGACCCACAGCCTCGGGACAGATGGGGGAGGGGCCGGGCGGTCCAAATGTGCAGGAGATACACTCTGAGCAGCAGTGTCTCCCCAGACAAGGGGCTCCGTGCTCCAACCAAGCATCAGGGGCCAGGGAGTAGCAGCATGCTGTTGTCCCAAAGCCCTCGGTACCAACAGGTGCTGGGACCCCGGGAAGTCCCAAGTATCTGGTAGGTATTTGTGCTCTGGCTGCACAGACTTGAGACGCTAATGCTGTACCTTAGAGGAAAGCCATTTCTGAAAACAGATTTGAATGTGGAGAGGGGGAGGGAAATGAATTCACTGTCAAGTAAGCACAGATGAGTGACTTTTCTTTGGTCAACTACAAAGGCAGGTGGGGATTCTTAAGAACATTTAAGCTTAAAATACATAAAAGAAAAAAAAAATGATTCTCGTCTATTTCAGTGACACTAAAAGCAGTGAATCTAGACAATTGTTTTCCCTCTGCCTCCTAGTCTTCTGCTCTAACTCACATCCTGGATCTCTTCCATTTTCCCATTCAGATGTCCGGGTGGAAGCTCCTTCCAGCACAGGTGCATCAAGGTAAGTCACCAGTTTCCAGGGCTGAGAGTCACCTGGAGTCTCGGGAGCACCCTCCATCCCTTCTCCATGGAGTCCCCTGACCTGATAGGAGTTTCCAGCTTCCACTCTGGGGGGTCTGGCTCCTAAAATTTCCTAGGATAGTAGCCCATCGCCAGCACCTCACACACTTAATATTTTCATTTTAAACACCAGAGTCTGCATTTGGTTCACACATATCCCAAGCCCACTACAGCGTTCACCACACACACACACACACACACACACACACACACACACACACACAGTCATGCTCTGCTTGCAACTCTCCTTGCTTTGTTACAAAGAATTTGCACAAGAGATTTTATCTCATCCCCAATGCAACAAATATGCTTTTCTTTAAGTTCTTATTATAAAACTAATGAATATTCATTACTTTTCCTTTGGAAAACACAGAAAAGTTTTTTTTTTTTTTTAAAGTAAACTTATAGATACACATTGTGGTGATTGAATTGTGTACCCCAGTTTGGACATGTTCATGGTTTTTGGTCTGCCTTCTGGTAGGTGTGGACCCATCGTAAATAAGATCTCTTCAAAATGTGAGTTCAGCTAAGGTGCGGCCCCACTGAATCAGGTCAGGCTTTAATCAGGGTTACCAGAGTCCTCTATAGGAGAGTGAAAGCCAGATGGGGAGAGAAACCAGGAGAGGCCGCCATGTGCATTGCCATGGGACAGAAAAGCCAAGGACCCAGGTTTGCTGGCAGCCAGCCCCAGAACGCCACAGTCTTTGGGAAGAAAGCACTACCTTGCTGATGCCTCCAGCTTCAAAACCATGAGCCAAAAAATTCCCATTGTCTAGACAAACCCATTTTGTGGTATTTATTTTAGCAGCTGGGGAACTAAAACTGAAAGGGCAGGCTGCAAGCTGGGAAATCTGATGAAGGTTTTCATGAATTCCCCAGGAGAAGCTGGCTGGTTGAAGTAGAGAGACAAACTCTTTTATCTGATGTGAGATCATCACTTTTCCCTTTAAAACCTTTCACCCGATTGGATGAGCCTTCCCTCACTGCTAAGGCAAACTCCTTAGTTGATTGTAGATGCAATAAGCCATAGATGGAGAGTCGGGCAAGATGGCGGCATAGAGAGGAGTGGAAGCTAAGTAGTCCCCCTGGAATGACTACAAAAAACCAGAAACAACTAGTAAATAATCCAGAATAACTGCGGGGGGACAAACGAGACCATCCATTCATCATACACCAACCTGAATTGGGAGGAATGCCCGAGAACACAGCATAAAATCTGTAAGTAAAACCTGAGGAACCAAGTCGGGAGACCCCCTCCTCCATAGCCCGAGCTGCAGAGCCACGTGGTGCCACAGAGAAGCTCTCTCCCAGCAAGCGAATACAGCTCAGCTGAGCTCCAACTGGGGTTTTAAGTAGCGAGTGTGAACTGCTCACTACAGGTACGCAGCCCCAAAAAAACAGACAGAGGCTTTGGGTGACGACTGACCTGGGAGAGCCGGAGGGTTGCCTTGGACTGGGTCTGAAGGGGACTATCTGTTTCTTTTTCGGCTCAGTGGAGAAAGCCCCAGTCATTTTCAGTTTCCAGGGCTGTGACTCCGGGAAGGGTGGAGACACCACAAGCAGAGAGCGAGACCATTGAAATGCTAATGACCTCCACCTGGGGGCTCTGTCTTCTCTAGGAGGAAAGGGGTGGGGCCCTTTCCATTCAGAACCAGACCCCAGAGCCTGGGGGAACATGGCCATACCTCCTCACACCAGTCAAGAATTATAGGCTAACAGGCGTCACCTGCTGGGCAGAAAAGCACAGTGACCCGAGGCATCAAAGGGTGGAGCAATTTTCTAAGACACACCCGCAGGGAAACCAGATACTGAATATTTCTTCCCTCTGGGACCTGAGCCTGTTCTGTTCTGGGAAAACCTGATTTGGATAACCAAGGAAACCATGCCTAGACAACAGAAAATTACAACCTACACTAAGAAAAACAAAGTTATGGCCCAGTCAAAGGAACAAACGTACACTTCAACTGAGATACAGGAATTTAAACAACTAATGCTAAATCTATTCAAAAAGTTTAGAGAAGATATTGCAAAAGAGATAGAGGCTGTAAAGGAAGCACTGGACATGTATACGGCAGAAATCAAAAGTTCAAAAAACCTACTAGTAGAATCTATGGAAATGAAAGGCACAACACAAGAGATGAAAGACACAATGGAAACATACAGCAGCAGATCTCAAGAGGCAGAAGAAAACACTCAGGAACTGGAGAACAAAACACCTGAAAGCCTACACGCAAAGGAGCAGATGGAGAAAAGAATGAAAAAATATGAGCAACGTCTCTGGGAACTCAAGGATGAAACAAAGTACAATAATGTACGTATCATTGGTGTCCCAGAAGGAGAAGAGAAGGGAAAGGGGGCAGAAGCAATAATAGAGGAAATAATTAATGAAAATTTCCCATCTCTTATGAAAGACATAAAATTACAGATCCAAGAAGTGCAGCGTACTCCAAACAGAAGAGATATGAATAGGCCTACAACAAGACACTTAATAATCAGATTATCAAATGTCAAAGACAAAGAGAGAATCCTGAAAGCAGCAAGAGAAAAGCAATCCATTACATACAAAGGAAGCTTAATAAGACTATGTGCAGATCTCTCAGCAGAAACCATGGAGGCAAGAAGGAAGTGGTGTGATATATTTAAGATACTGAAAGAGAAGAACCACCAACCAAGAATCCTGTATCCAGCAAAGCTGTCCTTCAAATATGAGGGAGAGCTCAAAATATTTTCTGACAAACAGACAATGAGAGACTTTGTGAACAAGACACCTGCCCTACAGGAAATACTAAAGGGAGCACTACAGGGTGATAGAAGACAGGAGTGCGTGGTTTGGAACACAATTTTGGGAGATGGTAGTACAACAATGTAAGTACACTGAACAAAGGTAACTATGAATACAGTTGAGAGAGGAAGATAGGGAGCATGTGAGACACCACAAGAAAGGAGGAAAGATAACGACTGGGACTGTGTAACTTGGTGAAATCTAGAGTATTCAACAATTGTGATAAAATGTATAAATATGTTCTTTTACAAGGGAGAACAAGCAAATGTCAACCTTGCAAGGTGTTAAAAATGGGGAGGCATTGGGGGAGGGATGCAATCAGCATAAACTAGAGACTGTAACTAATAGAATCATTGTATTATGCTTCCTTTAATGTAACAAAGGTGATATACCAAGGTGAATGCAGATAAGAGGGGGGGATAGGGGAGGCATGTTAGACACTTGACATTGGTGGTATTGTCTGATTCTTTATTCTACTTTGATTTAAGGTTAGTTTTCCTTTTGCTGCTTCCTAGCTGTCATTTTTTTGTTTCCTCTTTCTTTTGCCTCTCTACTTTCTTTGACTCTCCCTCCTGCCTTGTGGAAGAAATGTAGATGCTCTTGCTTAGTATGAGCAGAATGTTCAATTAGGATGAACTTAAATGTTTGGAAATGAACAGGGGTGTTGGTAGCAAGATGTGAGAATAACTAACAGCGCCGAGTGGTGTGTGAATGAGGTGGAAAGGGGAAGCTCAGAGTCATATATGTCACCAGAAGGAAAGTTGGAGGTCAAAAGATGGAAATGTATAAAACTGAATCCTATGGTGGGCAATGTCCATGATCAACTGTACAAATACTAGAAATCACTTCATGAACCAGAACAAATGTATGACAATACAATTAGAAGTTAATAATAGAGGGGCATATAGGGAAGAACTATATACCTATTACAAACTATATACTACAGTTAGTAGTATTTCAACATTTTTTCATAAACAGTAACAAACGTACTATATCAATACTAAGAGTCAACAATTGAGGGGGGTTGGTTAGGGATAGGGGAGGTTTAGAGTTTCCTTTTCTTTTTTTCTTTTTTCATCTTTCACTTTATTTCTTGTCTGGAGTAATGAAAAGTTTCTAAAAATTGAACAAAAATTAAGTGTGATGGATGCACAGCTGTATGAGGGTACCCAGGGGCAAGTGATTGTACACTTTGGATCTTTGGATAATTGTATGGTATCTGAACAATCTCAATAAAAATGAAAAAAAAAAAATAAGCCATAGATGCAATCAACTGACTAATGATTTAGATCCGCTAAATAACCTCACAGTAACAATCAGGCCGGTGCTTGCTTGACCAGACACCTGGGCACCATCACCTGGCCAAGTCAACACATGAATTTAACCTGATCACACGTATGATGTTAAAATGAAGCCCATTGCCTTTCTGATTCCCTGGCCCAAGATTGGGGCCACATTCCCTGCATCTTAGTGCTGTCCCTGCCACCCCACCCACAGTGCAGTGCTCCCTCCCACAGCCTCCTGGGCACTTCCAGAAACTTCTGGGCTCACCTCCCACCCTGCACAGCCCCTGCTCTGCCCCTTTCTCCATTATCGACCCCCTAGTTTGGTTTCTTTCTATTTCTCCCCAGCTGGAGTGATTCACCCTTAATTTCTACTGTGGCCAGGTCTGTGAGGTTCCTGGGGAGGCACTGCCGGTGAAGCTGCTTTTGCAAAGCCCCTCACAAAAGGGGTGGCTTTTCAGCCTCATCAAACCTTCGGCCCTCTTAGCCTGTAAGGACCGAGCCCTGGAAATGTAGACTGTGGGTGGGGGAGTGATGCTAGAGAATGTCCAATTGACAGAGAAAGTCCAATTTACAGGATTTGTAATGTGAGAACCAAAGCCAGAAAAAAAAGTGTCATTTTGCTTTTCTTTTTTTTTCCCCCTTTATCTCTCATAATAACTTATCTACTAGTAGTTATATTTAGAGCAAAATAAGAGTGGAAAGGTAAGGTCATTAAGCAACTGATGTGCAGTGGAAAAATAATAAGCAAACTGCTATTGCTGGCAAAGAAGTGTTTAGAGCCAGAATTTCCCATATGGTCCCTGTGGATTGAATTCAGCAGACACATGGAACACCTTTAAAGGATGCTGCGGGTGTAA